>NW_024082242.1:0-49039 GCF_003009895.1 Hyaena hyaena | reverse complement strand
TAAAATGAGTTTCTTGTAGACAGCATATAGATCGATTTTGTTTTCTTATCCATTCTGCTACCCTATGTCTTTGGATTGGAGTATTCAGCCCATTTACATTCAGTGTTATTATTGAAATATGTGGGTTTAGAGTCTTTGTATCTTTCGTAGGGTTCATGTTTGTGGTGGTGTCTCTGGTATCTTTGTTCCTTGCAACCTTTCCTTCAGAGAGTCCCCCTCAGGATTTCTTGTAGGACTGGCTTAGTTTGACAAATTCTTTCAATTTCTGTTTATTTGGAAAGATTTTTATCTCTCCTTCTATTTTGAATGGCAGGCTTGCTGGATAGAGGATGGTTGGCTGCATATTTTTACTGTGCATCACTTTGAAGATCTCCTGCCATTCCTTTCTGGCCTGCTAAGTTTCAGTAGATAGGTCTGTCACCACTCTGATTGGTTTCCCTTTGTATGTTAGGGCCCTTTTCTCCCTAGCTGCTTTCAAAATTCTCTCTTTGTCCTTGTATTTTGCCATTTTTACTATGATATGTCGTGCAGAAGATCGATTCAAATTACGTCTGAGGGGAGTCCTCTGAGCCTCTTGTATTTCCACATTTACTTCCTTCCTCAGGTCGGGGAAGTTCTCTGCTATAATTTGTTCCAGGACTCCTTCAGCACCTTTCCCCCTCTCTTCTTCTTCTGGGATTCCCGTGATATGGACATTTTTGCGTTTGAATGTATCGCTGAGCTCTCGAACTCTTGTTTCCTGTTCCTCGATCAGTTTGTCTCTTTTTTTGTCAGCTTCTTGTTTTTCTGTAATGGTGTCTTCTAAATCACTTATTCTCCTTTCTGCCTCTTCAGTCCGTGCATTGGAGGCCTCTAATTTATTATGTATCTGATTTATCGCATTTTTAAATTCTTCATGCCTATTTTTATTTTCCATTCTGTCTGTAGCCATAGTTTCTTTGATGTCCCCTATGTTTTTTTCAAGCCCAGCTACTAATGTTACCATTATTATTCTAAAATCTTATTCAGTTATTCTCCTTATATCTGGTTTGAACAATTCATTAGCTGTCATCTTCTTGGAGTTTCTTTGGAGGCGAACTGTTTCGTTTCGTCGTTTTAGTTACCTTTCTGGCTCATGTTAGTTTTAAAGACTTGTTATGCTCTCTGCACCTATGAGGGCTGCTGTATCCAAGAAGACTCTTTGACTGTCCAGGGCCTATCCTTTCAGAGGGTGTTTTTTGAATGGTATCTCTTGGTCTCTTTTGTTGGGACCTTGGTTATTTTATTTTCCTATTCGTAGTGATATTTGGGACTCTCGTCCTTCTGTACTCTGGCTTGTTTCTTGAGGTAGCCCTGGAGAAGAAAACAGACAAACACACAGGGAGCAGGAGCACACAAACGCACAGGCTAATTCAACTAACATGCAAAGCAAGACGGAAAACGAAAAAGTTAAGAGAAAAGACGGAGGAGGCAGGGCGAATAATAGAGAGTATAAAATACATAAAAGGGTAAAAAAGGAGAAAAGAAAAGGAAAAAAGAAGAAAACTGATGGACAAAGAACAGTTTAAAGCATATAACCGGATTTCCCAGCTACAGTTAAATATCCGTGTGTATGCAGTGCTGGTTGAAGATCATAGAGAAAGAGAGAGTAGACAGGGCGGGGATGAGGCAAAATTGGAAATAGAATGAACAGGCAGAAGGGATAAGAAGCTTTTTTCAGGAGCACCTGGGTGGCTTAGTCGGTTAAGCGTCCGACTTTCGCTTAGGTCATGATCTCGCGGTTCGTGGGTTCGAGCCCAGCGTCGGGCTCTGTGCTGACTGCAAGCTCAGAGCCTGGAGCCTGTTTCAGAGTCTGTTCTCCCTCTCTCTCTCGCCCTCCCCTGCTCACGCTCTCTCTCTCTCTCCTAGAAATAAATAAAAATATTTTTAAAAAAGAAGCTTTTTTCAAAGAGCTTAGAGTGGAATATGGTTGGATAGGTGAGAGAAGGATGCTGGTATTATCCTGAGAAACTATATAGTCTAATTACTCCTGAGAGAAATAAATGAAAATGTCGGTAGTTGTAGAATTTACATCTACAGAATGGACTAGTTGTGACTGTTTAAGCCAGCTGGTTATCAGAGTTAATCAGGTCAGTGTTCTGGGGAAAAAAGAAAGAAAAGGAAAAAAAAAGGAAGAAGAAAAAAAAGGAAAAAAAATGGGAGGAGGGCAGCTCTCAAGCAGGGATGGGTGTGGTGTGATCCAGTGAGTCAGGTGGGAGTTCTGCCTTGAAGGTTGTGGGGAGGAGAGTGCTGTGCTCCAGTCCCTTCTTGAACCAAGCACTGCACCTTGCTTTTTTGGGCGTGTAAACTCCCCGTACCAGGGGCACAGCCAAAGTTGGTTGAGCTCTTCAACCCAGGCCAGTCCCAGTCTCCAAATCCCAGTCTTCACGCCCCGCTGAAATTGCCTTAGACACACCTTCCCAGGTAATCCCCTCGGGGCAATTCCAGGCCCCCTGCCGAGCTCTGGGGGGTGGAGTCAGAATTGCTGTTTCCTTCTCTGGGTCGGGCTGGCGAGCATGGGCAAGGGTTGCCTGCCGGGTGTGCAGAGTCCGCTTGAGTGAGGAAAACCAGGTCCCTCTATGGCTCGTCACCTGAAACACGAAACACGAAGTCGCGGTCTAATATCCCAGTTTTTAGCTCTTTGCCTTCCCTCTAGAGCTCCATCTATCCAGGACCATGGACACCTAGTGCCTGCGCGCGGCTCCTCCAGGGGTCCAAGCCAGCCGGGTGGACAATGGCGGCAGGTGCGCCGCTACTCTAGAAGTCCAGCCAGCCAGGAGCAAGCACAAAGAAGCAGTCTGTGCGCTCAGCCCCCCCGGGACCAGTTGGCGCGAGGGGAACTAGCGTGCAGGTATTTGGCTCTTACGGACTTTCTATGCCCCAAGCGGAGGTTTTTCCCAGAGCGGAGGTTTTTCTGTTTCGGACTCTCTCTTTTTCCCCTCCGACCCTGGAGTCTCTGACCCCAGCCTAATTTTATCTTGCCCAGTTCACACTCAGGTTAGAAGGCTTTCTCAGTGGACTCTGTTTCCTTTTTCTCCCAATCTCTCGGGTTTCGTAAGGTTTCTGATGGCTTCAGATCTTTTTGTGTGAGGTATGGGCACGAGTGCCAGTACGGAGCTTCCAAATTCTCCGCCATCTTGTCGGAATCCCCCAGGTCACACTTTTCAACCTCTTTTAGTTATGTGGTTGGTTGCTGGACTCTCTTAAACTTAAAATCATTACAATAACTTTCTCTTATACCTGGAAATACTTATGAATGTAGTTATTTTTTAAAATTTATTTATTTACATTCAAGTTAGTTAACATACACTGTCATATTGGTTTCAAGAGTAGAATTTAGTGATTCATCACTTACATATAGCACCAAAAACACACCCTAACAAGTGCCCTCCTTAATGCTCATCACCCATTTAGCCTATTCCCCCACCCACCTTCACTCTAGCGACCATATTTGTTATCTGTATGAAAGAGTCTCATATTTTGTGTCTCTCTCTATTTTTATCTTATTTTCCTTCCTTTCTCCTGTGTTCATCTGTTTAATTTCTTAAATTCCACATATGAGTGAAATTATATATTTGTATTTTTCTGACTTATTTTGCTTAGCATAATACACTCTAGTTCCATCCACATGGTTGCAAATGGCAAGATTTCATTCTTTTTGATAACCGAGTAATATTCCATTGTATGTATATACCACATCTTCTTTATCCATTCATCAGTTGATGGACATTTGGACTCTTTCCATACTTTAGCTATTGTTGATAGGGCTGCTATAAACATTGAGGTGCATGTGTCTCTTCAAATCAGCAGTTTTGAATACTTTGGATAAATACTTACTAGAGCAGTTGCTGAATCATAGAGTAGTTTTATTTTTAGTTTAGTTTTTTTTTTTTTTTTTTTTTTTTTTTTTTTTTTAGGAGCTGCCATACTGTTTTCCAGAGTGGCTGCACAGTTTGTATTCCCACCAATAGTGCAAGTTTCAATTTCTACATCCTCGCCAAAATCTGCTGTTTCCTGACTTGTTAATTTTAGCCCTTCTGGAAAGTGTGAGTTGGTATCACATTGTAGTTTTAATTTGTATTTCCTTGGTGATGACTGATGTTGAGCAACTTTTTATGTGCCTGTTAGACATATGGATGTCTTTTGAAAGTATCGATTCATGGCTTCTGCCCATTTTTTCACTGGATTATTTGATTTTTGGTATTGAGTTTGATAATTTCTCTATAGATTTTGGGGATACTAACCCTTTATCCAATATGTCATTTGCAAATATATTCTACCTTTCCATCACTTGCCTTTTAGTTTGATTGATTGTTTCTTTCTCTGTACAGAATCTTTTTATCTTGATGAAGTTCCAATAGTTCATGTTTGCTTTTGTTTCCCTTGCCTGTCGGTTAAGTGTCAGACTTCAGCTCAGGTCATGATCTCGTGGTTTGTGGGATTTAGCCCTGTGTCAGGCTATGTGCTGACAGCTAGCACAGAGCCTGGAGCCTGCTTCAGATTCTGTATCTCCCTCTCTCTCTGACCCTCCGCTCCTCACGCTCTCTCTCTCTGTATCTCAGAAATAAACAAAAAAGAATAAGAAGTTGCCACAGCTTATGTCAGAAAGGTTGCTGCCTATGTTCCCTAGTAGGGTTTTGAATATTTCCTCTCTCACATTTAGGTCTTTCATCCATTTTGAATTTATTTTTGTGTATGGAGTAACAATGTAGTCCAGTTTCATTATTCAACGTGTTGCTGTCCAGCTTCCCCAATACCATTTGCTAAAGATACTGTCTTTTTTCCATTGGATATTCTTTCCTGCTTTGTTGAAGATTAGGTGGCCATAGATGTATGGTCCATTTCTGGGTTCTGTATTCTATTCCATTTATCTATGTGTCTTTTTTTGTGCCAGTACCATACTGTCCTGATGATTACTGGTTTATAATGCACCTTGATGTCTGGGATTGTGATGCCTCCAGCTTTGGTTTCCTATTTCAACATTAGTTTAGCTCTCTGGGGTCTTTTATTATTCCATACAAACTTTAGAGTTGTTTGTTCTAGCTCTATGAAGAATGCTGGTGTTATTTTACACTTGGTCTTAGCCAAAACGCTGAGAAGCGATTGTGCTGGTGTTATTTTGATAAGGATTGCATTGAATGTCTAGATTGCTTTGGGTAACATTTACAGGGGTAAGACTGGACATCCCTGTCGTGTTCCTGATCTCAGGGGGAAAGCTCTCAGTTATTCCCCGTTGAGGATGATGTTAGCTGAAGGCTTCTCATAGATGGCTTTTATGATGTTTAAGTAAGTTCCTTCTTCCCGACTTTCTTGAGAGTCTTTAATAAGAAGGGATGCTGTATTTTGTCAAATGCTTTTTCAGCATCTATTGACAGGATCGTATGGTTTTTATCTTTCCTTTTGTTGATGTGATGGATCACATTGATTGTTTTGTGACTATTGAACCAGCCCTGTAACCCAGCAATGAATCCCACTTGATCTTGTTGTATCATTCTTTTTATGTGCTGTTGGATTCGATTTGCAATTATCTTGTGGAGGATTTTTGCATCCGTATTCATCAAGGGTATTGATCTGTCGTTCTCTTTTTTTTGCTGGATCTCTGTTTGGCTTGGGAATCAGAGTGATGCTGGCTTCATAAAATGAATCAGGAAGTTTTCCTTCGATTTCTATTTTTTGAATAGCTTGAAAAGAATGGGTAGTAATTCTGTTTTAAATATCTGGTAGAGTTCACCAGGGAAGCCATCTGGCCCAGGGCTCTTATTTGTTGGGAGATTTTTGAGAACTGATTCGATTTCCTCACTAGTTATGGGTCTTTTCAGGTTTTTTCTAACTCTTTCCGTGTGAATTTGGGTAGTGAGTGTGTGTTTAGGAATTTGTCAATTTCTTCTATGTTGTCCAATTTGTTGGCATATAATTTTTCATAGTATTCCCTGATGATTTCTTGTATGTCTGAGGGGTTGGATGTAAAAAGTCCATTTTCATTCTAGAGCTTGTCCATTTGGGTGCTCTCTCTTCCCTTTTTGAGAAGCCTGGCTAGAGGTTTGTAAATTTTGTTTATTTTTTCAAAAAACCAACTCTTGGTTTCATTGACCTGTTCAATTGTGTCTTTAGTGTCTATGTCGTTTGTTTCTGCTCTGATTTTTACTATTTTCTTCTATTGGGTTTGGAGTGCTCTTGTTGCTCGGCCTCCAGTTCCTTTAGGTGAGCTATTAGCTTTTGCACTTGTGCTTTTTCCAATTTCTTGAAATAAGCCTGGAGTGCAATGTACTTTCCTCTTAGGACTCACTTTGCCACATCCGATAACATTTGGATTGTTGTATTTTCATTTTGATTTGTTTCCATATATTTTTTTTCATTTCTTCTCTAATTGCCTGATTGACTCATTGGTTCTAGTAGGGTGTTCTTTAAACTCCATGTTTTTGGAGGTTTTCCAGACTTCTTCCTGTGATTGATTTCAGGTTTCAAAGCATTATGATCTAACAGTGTGCATGGTATTATCTCAATTCTTTTATATTTATTGAGGGCAGCTTTATGTTCCGGTATGTGATCTATCTTGGAGAATGTGCCGTGTGCACTTGAGAAGAAAGTGAATTCCCTGACCTCAGGAAGTAGAGTTCTGAGTATATTTGTCAGATCAATCTGATCCAATGTGTCATTCAAGTCTATGGTTTCTTTAGTGATTTTCTGTCTGGTTGATGTATCCATTGCTGTAATTGGAGTATTAAAGTCCCCAACTATTAGCACATTCTCATCTATAAGATTGTTTCTGTTTGTGATTAATTGTCTTAAATATTTAGGTGCTCCCATATTCGGTGTGTAGACATTTATGATTGTTAGTTCTTCTTGATGGATAGACCCTATAATTATTATATAATGCCCTTCTTCATCCCTTGTTATTGTTTTTAATTTAAATTCCAGTTTGTCTGATGTACTATAGCTACTCCAGTTTTTTTTTTTATTTCCAATTGCATGATATACATTTCTCCATCCCCTTACTTTTAATCTGAAGGTATCTTCCTGTCTAAAATGCGTTTCTTGTAGACAGCAAATATATGGATTTTGTTTTTTTATCCATTCTGCTACCCTTGGTCTTTTGATTGGAGCATTCAGCCCATTTACATTCAGTGTTATTATTGAAATATGTGGGTTTAGAGTCATTGTGTCCTTTGTGGGATTCATGATTGTGGTGGTGGTGTTTCTCGTATCTTGCATTCTTTGTAAGACTTCCCTCAGAAGGTCCCCCTCAGGATTTCTTGTAGGGATGGTTTAGTGGTGACAATTTCTTTCAATTTTTGTTTATTTGGAAAGACTTTGATCTCTCCTTCTATTCGAAATGACAGGCTTGCTGGATAGAGGATTCTTTGCTGCCTATTTTTTCTATTCATCACATTGAAAATCTGCTTCCATTCTTTTCTGACCTGCCAGGTTTCAGTAGATAGTTTTGTTACCACTCTGATAGGTTTTCCTTTGTATGTTAGGGTTCTTTTCTCCCTAGCTGCTTTCAAAAATCTCTCTTTTTCTTATATTTCGCCAGTTTCACTATGATATATTGTGCAGATGGTCGATTCAAGTTACGTCAGAGGGGAGTTATCTGTGCCTCTTGAATTTCAACTTCTACTTCCTTTTCCAGGTTGGGGACTTTCTCTGCTATAATTTTTTCCAGGACTCCTTCAGCTCCTTTCCCTCTGTCTTCCTCTTGTGCAATTCCTGTGATATGGATATTGTTCCGTTTGATTCTATGGCTAAGCTCTCGAACTCTTCTTTCATGTTCCTGAATCAGTGTATCTCTCATTTTCTCAGTTTCTTCTTTTTCTATAATAGTGTCTTCTAAATCACTTATCCTCATTTCTGCCTCTTCAATCCATGCATTGGACGCCTCCAGTTTATTATGTATCTCATTTATCTCATTGTTTAATTCACCATAACTATTTTTAAGCTCCATATTGTTTGTAGCCATAGTTTCTCTGATGTCCTCCATGCTTTTTCAAGACCAGCGATTAATTTTATGATTATTGTTCTAAATTCTTGTTCAGTTATGTTGCTTATATCTCTTTTCAACAGTTCTCTATCTGTCATTTCTTCTTGGAGTTTCTTTGGAGGAGAGTTCTTCCGTTTCGTCATTTTGGTTAGCTTTCTATCTCTTGTTACTTTTAAAAGCTTGTTATACACACGGCCCCTGCGAGTTCTTCTGTATTAGAGAGGGCTCTTTTGACTGTTCAGGGTCTGTCTGTTCAGGAAGTGTTCTATGGATGGTGTCTCTTGGTTTCTCTTGTTGAGTATTTGGTTATTTTGTTTCCCTCCTGGTAGTGGTATTTGGGATTCTCCACCATGTGTAGTTTGGCTTGTTTCTTGAGGCAGACCTGGACACAGAAAACAGACAACCACAGAGGGAACACAGGTACACAAACGCACAGACAAAACCAATAAACACACAAATCAGGCTCAGGTAAAAACAGCTACCACAATAACAAAACAGCTATCTGGAGGTGATGGGCGTGGTTTGGTGTAGGCAGGTCTTGTCTCAACTGTGTCCCCTGGCCTCCCTGAGGCTCCTCCTTTGTGGTTATGGGGAGAAGAATGGCGTCACTCCAGTCCCTTCTCAACCAAGGGTTGCAAATCACTTCTTTGGTCCGATCTCCCTATGCTGTGGATGTAGACAAAGTGGGCTGAGTTCTATGCACCACACCCAGCCTGTTTTCAGGTCCTAGTCCGTGGGCTTTGTTATACTGCCCAGGACAGTCCCACAGGCCACTGTTTCCCCGTTGACTGGGGGTTGCATGGGCGGTGGGGTAGTGTTGCCCCCTCAGATCCGCTGGGGTCAAGCAGGAATACAAGCCGAGTGCATTCGGCGAACGTAGCAACTTTAGGTCCATAGAGTAGGCATCGCTGAAGCGCGCCCCCGCAGCTTCAGCTGCTCACTGCCGCGCGCCACTTCTGCTTTACTGGGTGCCACCCGCCGCCTCTGCTTCAGCAGGCCACTGTTGCCTGCACAGCCTCCGCTTCAAAAGACGTCAGTACAGCTTCATCAGGTCGCCGCTGCTTCAGTGGGTCATTGTCGTGTGCGCAGCTGCCGCTTTATCCAGCTCCGGGACCGCCTCTGCAGGCCTGGCTGTTGATTAACCTGGCCGCCACCACCGCCATGGATGGTGCAGGGCACATAGGAGTTCAGTTTTTCCAAGCACCTTCTGGGGCCAGGGCAACTAGCTTAATTTCAGCACCCCAGTCAGAGCTAAAAAACACTGTCTTTCCAAGCTGTGGTTTTTTTTTTCTTCTCCAGGGACAGTTCTATGAGCAATCTCAGCTTTTCTTTCCTTTCCCCTGGAATCGTGGCAGCTCACCACCAGTCGCCAGTTTTTCACTCACAGCAGCTGCAAGCAAGTTGGGTTTCCTCACCTCCCTCCATATCTCTGGGTCCCTTCCCGCTTTTATCTTCCCCAGTTCGCACTGACGCACTTATGAGGTTTCCTTCCCAGTGTACTCTGTCTCTTTCTCTCTGAAACTCCCTGAAACTCCTCTCTCTGTCTCCCTGAAACTCCTGTGGCTCAGTGTCTTATGACTTCAGGCCTTCACTGTTTGAGAGATGGGTGCAGGATAAATGTACGGAGCTCCTTACTTCTCTGCCATCTTGCCTCCAACCTCAAGTTCATTGCTTCTTTAGTGATTTTCTGCCTAGTTGATCCATCCATTGCTGTAAGTGGAGTATTAAAGTCCCCTGCTATTAGCACATTCTCTTCCGTAAGATTGTTTCTGTTTGTGATTAATTGTTTTATATATTTAGGTGCTCCCTTATTCGGTGCGTAGACATTTATGATTGTTAGTTCTTCCTGATGGATCGACCTTGTTATTGTTATATAATGCCCTTCTTCATCTCTTGTTAATGTATTTATTTTAAAGTCCAGTTTGTCCGATATAAGTATAGCTTTCTTTTGACTTCCAGTAGCATGATACATATTTCTCCATTCCCTTACTTTCAATCTGATGGTGTCCTCAGGTCTAAAATGAGTCTCTTGTAGACAGCACATAGATGAATTTTGGTTTTCTAATCCATTCTGCTACCCTGTGTCTTTTGATTGGGGCATTTAGTGTGATACATTCAGTGTTATTATTGACAAATATGATTTTAGTCTCATTGTGTCCTTTGTGGGATTCGTGCTTTTTACAGTGTCTCTTGTATCTTGTGTTCTTTGCAACATTTCCCCATAGAGTCCCCTCAGGATTTCTTGAATGGATTATTTAGTGGTGACAAATACTTTCATTTTTTGTTTATTTGGAAACACTTTTATCTCTCCTTCTATTCTGACTGAAAGGCTTGTTGGATACAAGTTTTTTGGCTACGTATTTTTCCTGTTCATCACATTGAAGATTTCATGCCATTCCTTTCTGACCTGCCAGGATTCAGTAGATAGTTCTGTCACCACTCTGATAGGTTTCCCTTTGTATGGTAGGGCCTTTTCTCCATGGCTGCTTTCGAAATTCTCTTTTTGTCCTTATATTTTGCCAGTTTCACTATGATATGTCATGCAGAAGACTGATTCAATTTATGTCTGACAGGAGTTCTCTGTGCCATTCGGATTTTAACATATCTTTTCTTCCCCGGATTGGGGACTTTCTTTGCTATAGTTTGTACATGGACTCCTTCAGCAACTTTCCCTCTCTCTTCCTCTTGTGGAATTCCTATGATACAGATATTATTCCATTTTCATTGTATTTTTTAAATTTTTTTCTTTAATTTTCTTTATTTATTTTGAGAGAGACAGAGATAACCTGAGCAGGGATGGTTCAGAGAGAGAGAGGTAGAGAGAAATCCACGCAGGCTCTGTGCTGTTAGCTTAGAGCCCAATGTGGGACTTGAACTCACAAAACATGAGATTATGACCTGAGCTGAAACCAAAGTCAGATACTTAATTGACTAAGCCACCAGTATTATTCCATTTTATTGTATCGCTGAGCTCTGGAACTCTCCTTTTGTTCCTGGATCAGTTTATCTCTCTTTTTCTCAGATTACACTTTTTCTATAATTGTGTCTTGTAAATCACTTATGTCCTTTCTACTTATCCAATCCGTACATTGGACGACTCCATTTTATTTTGCATCTCATTTATAGCATTTTTTTATTCATCACAACTAATTTTAATCTCCATATTCTTTGTAGCAATGCTTTCTCTGATGTCTTCCATGCCTTTTTCAAGCCCAGTGATTAATTTTATGACTATTCTGAATTCTTGTTCAGTTATGTTGCTTATATTTGTTTTGAACAGTTTTTGGCTGTCATTTCTTCCTGGAATTTCTTTGCGGTAGAGTTCTTCCGTTCCGATATTGTTCCATTTGACTGTATCGCTAAGCTCTCAAACTCTTCTCTCAAGTTCCTGGATCAATTTGTCTCTTTTTTTCTCATTTTCTGCTATTTCTATAATGATGTCTTCTAAATCACTTATTCTCCTTCTGCCTCTTCAATTCGTGCAATGGATGCTTCCAGTTTATTATGTATCTCATTTATCGCATTTTTTAAATTCATCATACCTATTTTTGTGCTCCATGTTGTTTGTAGCCTTAGTTTCTTTGATGTCCTCTATCTTTTTTTCAAGCCCAGTGATTAATTTTATGATTATTGCTCTAAAATCTTGTTCAGTTATTCTGCTTATATCTGCTTTGAACAGTTCTTTGGCTGTCAATTCTTCTTGGAATTTCTTTGGAGGAGAGCTCTTTCGTTTCATCATTTTGGTTAGCTTTCTATCTCTTGTTAGTTTTAAAAACTTGTTTTGATCTCTGCATCTGGGAGTGCTGCTGTACCAAAGAAGACTCTTGACTATCCAGGGCCCATCCTTTCAGAAAGTGTTCTTTGAGTGGTATCTCTTGGTCTCTCTTGTTGAGACCTTGGTTATTTTATTTTCCTAATCGAAGTGGTATTTGGGACTCTTCACCATGTGTACTTTGGCTAGTTTCTTGAGGTAGCCGTTAGAAAGTTTTCTCAGTGTACTCTGTCTCCTTTTCCTCGCAAACTCCTAGATTTTGTAAGGGTTCCTATGGCTTCTGGTCTTCTCTGTGCAAGATAAGGGAGTGAGTGCAATGTACGGACATCCTACTTCTCCGCCATTTTGCCCCTCCTCCCCTTCCTTATTTTCTTTTTCTTTTTCCCTTTCGATTTGTGTGTTTGTTGGATTGGTCTGTGTATTTGTGTGCCTATGTTCCCTGTGTGGTTGTCTCTGTTTTTTTATTCCCCAGGGCTACTTCAAGAAACAAGCCAAAGTACAAATGGTGGAGGGTCCCAAATACCACTACAATTAGGAAAATAATATAAAGGTTTCAACAAGTGAGACCAAGAGACACCATTCAAAGAACACTTTCTGAATGGACAGGCCCTGGACAGTCAAAGAGCCCTCATTGGCACAGCAGCACTGGCAGGTGTAGAGTGCATAACAAGTTTTAAAACTAACAAGGGATAGAAAGGTAACCAGAATGATGAAAAGGAAGAGCTCTCCTCCAAAGACATTCCAGGAAGAATTGAAAGCCAAAGAACAGTTCAAAACAGATATAAGCAACATAACTGAACAAGAATTTTGAAGAATAGTCATAAAATTAATGCTGGTCTTGAAAAAAGCACAGAGGACATCAAAGAAACTATGGCTACAAACATCATGGAGATAAAAAATAGGTATGATGAATTAAAAAATGTGAGAAATTAGATACATAATAAACTGGAGGCATCCAATGCAGGAATTGATGAGGCAGAAAGGAGAATAATTGATTAAGAAAACACCATTATAGAAAAAGAGCAAGCTGAGAAAAAGAGAGATAAACTGATCCAGGAACATGAAAGAGGAGTTCAAGAGCTCAGAGATACAGTCAAACGGAACAATATTTGTGTCATAGGAATATCATGAGAGGAAGAGAGAGGGAAAGGTGCTGAAGGAGTCCTGGAACAATTATAACACAGAACTTCTCCAACCTGGGGAAGGAATTAAACGTTGAAACAAAAGAGGCACAGAGAACTCCCCTCTGACGTAATTTGAATCGATCTTCTGCACGACATATCATAGTGAAACTGTCAAAATATAAGACAAAGAGGGAATTTTGAAAGCAGGTAGGGAGAGAAGGGCCCTAACATACAAATGGAAACCTATCAGAATGGTGACAGACCAATCTACTGAAACTTGGCAGGCCAGAAAGGATGGCAGGAGATCTTCAGTGTGATGAACAGAAAAAATAGGCAGCCAAGAAATCACTATCCATCATGCCTGTTATTCAGAATAGAAGGAGAGATAAAAGTCTTTCTATATAAACAAAAATTGAAAGAATTGGTCACCACGAAGCCAGCCCTACAAGAAATCCTAGGGGGACTCTGAGGGAAGTGTTACAAGGAACGAAGATACCAGAAACATCACCACAAGCATGAATCCCACAGAGGACACAATGACTCTGAACCCACATGTTTCAATAACAACACTGAATGTAAATGGGTGAATGCTCCATTCAAAAAATATAGGGTAACAGAATGGATAAGAAAACAAAATCCATCTATTTGTTGTCTACAAGAAATGCATTTTAGACTGGAAGATACCTTCAGATTAAAAGGAAGGTGATGGAGAAATATATATCATGCTACAGGAAATAGAAAGCTGGCATAGCTATACATATATCAGACAAAGTAGACTTTAAAGACAATAACAAGAGATGAAGAAAGGCATTATATAATAATTACAGGGTCTATCCATCAGAAAGAACTAACAATTATAAATGTATACGCACCTAATATGGCAGCACATAACATAAATATTTAAAACAATTAATCACAACCAGAAACAATCATAGATAAGAAGGTGCTAATAGCAGGGGACTTTAATACTTTGCTTGTAGCAATGCATAGATCAACCAGACAGAAAATCACTGTAGAAACAATAGACTTGAATGACATATTGGACCAGATGGATCTGACAGATATACTCAGAACTCTACATCCTGAGGCTATGGAATTCACTTTCTTCTCAAGTGCACATGGCATATTCTCCAAGATGGATCACATACTGGGACATAAAGCAGCCCTCACCTAATATAAAAGAATTGAGATCATACCATGCACACTTTCAGATCATAATGCTTTGAAAATTGAAATAAATCACAGGAAGAAGTTTATAAACCTCCAAGAATGTGGAGGTTATAGAACACCCTACTAAAGAACGAATGGGCCAATCAGGCAATTATAGAAGAAATTTAAAAATATATGGAAACAAATGAAAATGAAAACACAGCAATCCAAACTCTATGGGATGTGGCAAAGGCAGTCCTAAGAGGAAAGTACAATGCACTCCAGGACTATTTCAAGAAAATAGAAAAATTGCTGCAAGTGCAAAATCTTACAGCTCACCTAAGGAAATTAGAGGCAGAGCAACAAGAGCACCCTAAACCCAGTAGAAGATGAGAAATAGTAAAAATAAGAGCAGAAATAAAGAACATATACACCAAAGACACAATTGAACAGATCAATGAAACCAAGAGTTGGTTTTTTGAAAAAATAAACAAAATTGGCAAAGCTCTAGCCAAGCTTCTCAAAAAGAGAAGAGAGAGCATCCAAATAGACAAAACTGGAATGACAATGGACTTATTACAACCAATCCCTCAGAAATACTAGCAATTATCAGGGTATACTATGAAAAATTATACGCCAACAAATTGGACAACTTAGAAACAATGGACAAATTCCTAAACACACACTCACTACCAAAATTCACACAGGAAGAGATAGAAAATCTGAAAAGACCCATAACTAGTGAAGAAATCGAATCAGTTCTAAAAAATCTCCCAAGAAATAAGAACCCTGGGCCTGATGGTTTCCCTGGAGAATTCTACCAGATGTTTAAAACAGAATTAATACCCATTCTTCTCAAGCTATTCTAAGAAATAGATATCGAAAGAAAACTTCCAGACCCATATTATGAAGCCAGCATCACTCTGATTCCCAAGCCAGACAGAGACCCAGCAAAAAAAGAGAACTACAGGCCAATACCCTTTATGAATACGGATGCAAAAATCCCCAACAACGTATTTGTAAATTGAATCCAAAAGCACATAAAAAGAATGATCCACCAAGATCAAGTGGCTTTCATTCCTGGGTTACAGGGCTGGTTCAATATTCGCAAATCAATGAATGTGATACATCACATCACCAAAAAATAGATAAAAATCATATGATCCTTTCGATAGATGCAGAAAAAGCATTTGACAAAATACAGCATGCCTTCTTAATAAAGACCCATGAGAACGATGGGAAAGAAGAAACTTACATACAAGCCATCTATGAGAAGAATTCAGCTAACATCATCCTCAATGGGGAAAAACTGAGAGCTTTCCCCCAGTGATCAGGAACACGACACGGATGTCCAATCTCACCACTGTTGTTTCACATAGTGCTGGAAGTCCTAGCATCAGCCATCAGACAACAAAAAGAAATCAATGGCATCTGAATTGGCAAAGAAGAAGTCAAACTTTCACTTTTTGCAGACAACCTGATACTCTACATAGGAAACTCGACAGACTCCACCAGAAGCCTATTAGAACTGATCTAAGAATTCAGCCACATTGCAGGTTACAAAATCAACATACAGAAATCGGTTGCATTTTCTACACCAATAATGAAACAATAGGAAGAGATATCAAGAAACTGATCCCATTCACAATTGCACAAAAAACCATAAAGTACCGAGGAATAAACCTAAGCAAGGATATAAGAGATCTATATGATGAAAACTATAGAAAACTTATGAAGGAAAATGAGAACACAGTATTGGACCCAAAAGTATAGAGCCAGATAATCTTTGACAAAGCAGGAAAGAGTGTCCAATGGAAAAAAGACAGCCTCTTTAACAGACGGTGCTGGGAGAACTGGACAGCAATATGCAGAAGAATGAAACTAGATCATTTTCTCACACCATACACAAAAATAAACTTAAAATGGATAAAGGACCTGAACGTGAGACAGTAAACCATCCAAACCCTAGAGGAGAAAACAGGAAACAACCTCCTTGACCGCCACCGCAGCAATTTCTTACTTGACACACCCCTAAAGGCAAGGGAATAAAGAGTAAAAATGAACTCTTGGGACGTCATCAAGAGTAAAATCTTCTGCACAGCAAAGGAAACACTCCAGACAACTAATAGGCAACCGACAGAATTGTTAAAGATAGTTGCAAATGTTATATCAGATATAGGGCCTGTAAACAAAATTTGTAAGGAACTCACCAAAGTCCGCATCCGAAAAACAAATAATCTAGTGAAGAAATGGGCAGAAGACATGAACAGACACTTCTCCAAAGAGGACATCCAGATGGCCAACAGACACATAAAACGATGCTCAGCATCCATCCTCATCAGGGAAATACAAATCAAAACCTCACTGAGATACCACCTCATGCCAGTCAGAGTGGCTAAAATGAGCAAATTAGAGGACTCTAGATGCTGGCGAGGATGTGGAGACACGGGCACCCTCCTACACTGTTGGTGGGAATGGAACCTGGTACAGCCCCTCTGGAAAACAGTGTGGAAGTTCCTCAAAAAATTAACAATAGTACTCCCCTATGACCCAGCAAAAGCACTGATAGGAATTTACCCAAGGGATGTAGGGTTGCTGATGCATAGGAGCACATGTACCCCAATGTTCATAGCTGCACTCTCAACAATAGCAAAAACATGGAAAGAGCCTAAGTGTCCATCAACAGACGAATGGATCAAGAAGATGTGGTATATTTATACGATGGAATACTACATGGCAGTGAGGAAGAATGAAATCTGGCCATGTTTAGCAACATAGATGGACCTTGAGGGTGTTATGCTGAGCGAAATAAGTCAGGCAGAGAAGGATAAATACCATGTTTGCACATATTGGAGGATTAGGAGGAACTTAAGAGAGGAATGTGGGGGAGAAGAAGGGTGGAAATAGTGGGGGAAAGCGAGAGAGGTAAACCATGAGAGACTCTTGAATGCTGGGAACAAACTGAGAACTGATGGGTGTGGAGTGGACGGGGAGTGATGGGCATGGAGGGGGGTACTTGTGGGGATGAGCACTGGGTGTTATATGGAAACCAATTTGACAATAAATTATTTGTATAAATATATATATATATATATATAAACTCTGCGAGGACAGAGTTTTTTGTCTGTTTTGTTCACTCATTTACTCTCAGTGCCCATAGCAGTGCCTGACAGACATTAAAAAAATAAATATTGTTGAATAAGTCATTAAGGCTTTATGAAGCTAACTAGAGGGTTAATATTCTTTCTAGGTTTTCAAAATGCATATTTTCTTAAGTTTTAAAAATGTCATTGTTCTCTTTCTCAATAGTTTCTAGTTTCTAAGACCCCTGATAGAATTTCAGGTGAAAAACACATTTTAAAATATTTCATTTTATGATTTTATCAAAGAAAAAGTGGAACTGATTTAAAATGGGTTGGCAGAGGAAGGCTGCTTGGAATTAAGTCACTTTCTTAATTCCTTCTCTTGTGTAGAGATATTGCAATATGTATGCAATGCTTTTAAAAATGGTCTGGGGGCGCCTGGGTGGCTTAGTCGGTTAAGCGTCCGACTTTCGCTTAGGTCATGATCTCGCGGTTCGTGGGTTTGAGCACGTTTCAGAGTCTGTATCTCCCTCTCTCTCTGACCCTCCCCTGCTCATGCTCTCTCTCTCTCTCTCTCCTAGAAATAAATAAAAATATTTTTAAAAAATAAAAATGGTTTGTAGTATTCTTCTGTGAGTTGTAATAATGTGTAATTCTTAAGGTTAAAATAAGAAGAGACTAGTAGTTTTAATTCAATTGTCACTGTCTTATTTTTATTTCTGCTTATGTTTGCACAGTATTTACAAAATCACACACATAAACATTGAATTATTTTATATGTCTTACATTAATAATGTTTGGACAAGTATATTTGTACATATTAACACAGGTAGTATAAATAGGTGTTTTATAGAGAGCCAATACTTCAAAAGAAATTAAATCTTGTGAAAACTTTTATTATATTATATAATCCCAATGTTCATAACTGAACGAATAGGCTAAAAATACCCTAGGAAATAGTCTTTTTGTATTTACTTGGATAGAAAATGTCTTCAGTATAGCATTATTCACTATTAAAATGTTTTATGAATAGCATGAACTGCTCAACACAGGAAAGTGGGTGGACTCATAATATATATATTTTTTACTACTGTGGTAAGAATTTTTAAAATGAAATGTTTCAAGTTCATCTGTTTCATATCTTGGTTTGACCTAAAGCATTTCAATTGTTACAACAAATACATTTATTCTATTACTAATTGCCAATAGGGAGATTTCTTTTTTTCTCACTTTTGTGTCTTCTGACCTGTCCAAATGCATATGTTTTTTAAAAACGAAGATGCACAGTTATACAGGAGGGGAATTATTTAGTATAATACATTTGGGCATAATCAGACCATAATAATTATAGCAATTTATTTGTATCATTTTATGAGTCTTCCTGTTTTTTTAAAAAAATGTTATATTTATTCATTATTTTTGAGAGAGAGAGAGAGAGAGAACAGGAAAAGGGCAGAGAGAGAGAAAGACACAGAATTTGAAGCAAGCTCCAGGCTCGGAGCTGTCAGCACCGAGCTCAACGCAAGGCTTAAACTCACAGACTGTGAGATCATGACCTGAGCCAGTCAGATGCTTAACCGACTGAGCCACCCAGGCACCCCATAAGTCTTCCTGTTTTTAGAACCATTATTAGAATTTTGTTAATGTTATCAATTATCAATAAATATTAAGAACTTCCTTAATTAGATACCTAAGTACATTAATAATTTTCTGTAGTGAAAAAATAATTTTCTGTAATGGATTTTTAAATGACGATCTGTCAGCTGATCCTTTAAAATTTTTGAATGTATTGATAGCTGCATTAATTCCTATTTAATTGTAAAATTATAACATCTGATAGCCTTTAGTGCAGTATGATTCAAATTTTATTTTCTGTTTATATTAATATATTATCTATAAATAACATCCAAAAGCACATTAAAATACTTCATAACACTAGATATTAAAATATATTTAGTATGCCAAATTGATACTATATCAAACAAATCAAATTGAGAATTAGTAAAAGAAATTGAAAATATTGCAAATTATGAGGAAATAAAAATTTGTTATTGAATATTATCAAAAGAACTAGAGACCTGAAATAATTTGGAAAATTTCAGTGAGCGAAAAATAATAAGCAAGAGGGAAAGAAAGTCAGAGAGACTATTTTTTAATGTTTATTTATGTTTGAAAGAGAGAGAGAAAGAGAGAGCAAACCCAAGCGGGGGAGGGGCAGAGAGAGAGACACACACAGAATCTGAAGTAGGCTCCAGGCTCTGAGCTGTCAGCAGAGGATGACAGGCGGCTGCAACTCACATACTGCTAGATCATGACCTGAGGCGAAGTTGGATGCTTAACTCACTGAAACCACCTTGGCGCCCCATGAAAATCCATTATACTATTTTCTACTTTCAAACTATTAAGTAAAAATTCTGAAGGTTAAGATGCTTTCTAGTCAGTTCTCCCATTTAATGTTTGGATGTTATCTACCAAATCAGAAATCATGTAGATTTAAGCTGGTTAGCTAACTTCTTACTATCTCCTTTAAACTGTTTTCCCCCCAGAATACTTTAATAGGCAATTGTTTATGTTGAGCTGAAATTTGCCTCCTTGTAATTATTACCTAGTCTTGTTCCTCTCATTCAAAGAAAGACTTGAATCTCATTTTCACTTGGTAGTTCTTCTCATATAATCCTTTTTCACATAGACCCCCTTCCTCTCTCAAAGGATTTTACTTCTTTAATCCAAATTTCCTGAATCCTTCATATGTTATGATTCTTGAACTCTTTTCATGTAGATTAATTTTTTAAAAATTTCATGTACAGAACTGAACACATGTAATATTGCATAAAACATTTGTTACCAATAGAAGAATTACATTTTAAAACCATATTATAATAATACATAATACTTATATTTTTGTTATTGGTAACAAATATACCTTATTGCCCCCTAAGTATTGAATTCAGTGTTTTAAATTATTTTTATTACCTTTATCTATTTTTGCATATTATATCTTTTACATATTTTATCAATGGTGACCACGTTTATAAATACTGACTTTTTTAATTACTGTGGTTATGTTGAAAAATTTACTTTTTACCTTAATGAAAAACACGCATAATATTTTTTTTAAAATATTTTTATTTATTTCTAGGAGAGAGAGAGAGACATACGGCGTGAGCAGGGGAGGGTCAGAGAGAGAGGGAGCCACAGACTGAAACAGGCTCCAGGCTCTGAGCTGGCAGTCAGCACAGAGCCCGATGCGGGGCTCGAACCCACGAACCGCGAGATAATGACCTAAGCGAAAGTCGGACGCTTAACCGACTAAGCCACCCAGGCGCCCCTAAAACACGCATAATATTAAATAGTGTCAATTGCACTATATTTTAATTTAATGATTTTTAAACTGAGCATTTCAGTTAACATACATTTAATGGTCGGCTTTAATAATTTCTTCTTCCTCTTCTCTCTCTCCTTTTTTTCCCCATTTATCTTTGACAGTTTTCCGTGGGTTGATACAGAATACCATCACAACTGTGCTTGGTATGGACTTGTTTTCCGGGACGTATATATTTGCAGTCCTCTTAGCATGCGTCGTGTTTCAGTCTGGTGCCCAGGAGAAAAACTACACAGTCCGAGAAGAAATGTCAGAAAATATTCTAATAGGTGACTTGCTGAAAGACCTCAACTTGTCGCTGATTCCAGACAAGTCTCTCACATCTCCTATGCAGTTTAAGCTGGTGTACAAGACTGGAGATGTGCCCCTGATTCGAATTGAAGAGGGTACTGGTGAGATCTTCACTGCTGGAACTCGCATTGATCGTGAGAAATTATGTGCTAGTATCCTAGTGGAAACCCGTTGCTTTTATGAAGTGGAGGTTGCCGTTTTGCCAGATGAAATATTTAGACTGGTCAAGATACGTTTTCTGATAGAAGACATAAATGATAATGCACCATTATTCCCAGCAACAGTTATCAACATATCAATTCCGGAGAACTCGGCTATAAACTCTCGATATGCTCTCCCAGCAGCCATTGATCGTGACATAGGAATAAATGGAGTTCAAAACTACCAATTAATTAAGGTGCGTTTTAAAAACACTTTGTTAAGGAAAATTCATTTTTAAAAGGCAAAAAAAAAGAAAAAAGTAAAGAAAAACTATCTTAGTGTATATAAGATTTTGAGTAAGCCAGCACCCGAATTTTTTAAAGTTTAAGCATAATGGAGTAAATTCATCAATGCAATTATTTGAAATAGCAAAGGGGTTTATGAATTTTAATTTTAAGTGCATTTATTTTTAAGCAGTTGTTTATGTTTCTTTAACAATCTAATATAGAAGTCAGATAAGGAGTTCAACCCTGCTACTTACAAATTAGTAACCTACCTGATACCTTAACTTTAATTTGTCTAATCCTGACTTTGCCACTAAGTGGACCTAAACAAGCAATTGTAAACATTAAGGATGTATGCACAAATCTATCATTTATACTTAGTGATAATTTTAGATAGAAAGCTTTATCTTGCCATTAGACAAGATGCCAAATAAATTTACTTGAGGATTAAATAGAATATTTTTATTAATATTGTTTCTGTACATACACAGAATAATAGTTTTCATGGTGATTTCCAGTCAAGGAGAGATCTTTAAGCATCAAAATGAGATTACATTTTAGCCAATGTGCTGCTAATGTTAAATATTTTCATTTAGTTTCAATCTTTGAAAACACAGAACGCTCATTTGCTGTAAAGGGTAAGTAAGCTTTCTAGCCAAAATTTTCAGTTTACCTGAAGTACCTATTTTGGCTTGACTTGGGTCTTGGGATAGGGAAGACAGAGAAAAGAATAAGTGGAATAACTGGTATTTGGAATATGTGCAGAGGGACCTTGTTTAACAAGTGAAGACGTGATTCTTTTTAATTATCTATGGAGTATATACGATAATAGGAAACTTGGATTTGGGTATGTGAAATAATTTCAATGCACTTGAATAATTTTGGAAAATGTGTAAAAGAATGAAAGCAGAGACTTAATATAGAAGATTAAGATTGGTCAAGAGATTTTTAAAGTTTTATAAACATTTTCTGACTACTCACTACCAGATTATGATTAACATAATGGCCAGTGTTACAAAATATTCTAAAAACATAGATTATTTGGATGTATATCATCTGAAGATTTGGGCTTGGAAGAGGTATATTGTAAAACTGCTCAGCTGATGCTAATATATTGTAAATATACATTTGTTTATAAATATATTTAGAAATCAAAGGCTAAAGATCTCTTGAACGAATTCAACTGAAATGCATATTTGTGTGTGAGTATAAGAAGTAAAAGATAAGGGATAGAAGATTTCTAGATGAGCAATATTAAACAAGTCTTCTGTAATGGTATATCCTTATCTGATGAAATGGAAAAATATGCTGGACTCAGAAAGATAGATCACAATTTTATGGTTACTGCTGACTAGATATACTACCTCCAGCTTAATTTTTCTGAACTTTAGTTACTTTGGTCATAATATGAAGATGACAATGCAACTTTCAGAGGCAGAATTGGACAAATAAACACCCAGTAGAAAGTAGATACATATGCAGAAGATTTTTGGAGATATTTTAAAGGAACGGACTGTTTCAAATGGCAGGATTTGATTCCTTTTGATGGCTGAGTAATATCCTATTCTACATATATACTAATTCTTCTTTATCTAGTCATCAATCGGTGAACATTTGAGTTATTGCCATGAATTGGGTATTATTGATAATGTTGCTATAAGCATTGGGGTTTATGTGCCAGTTCGATTCAGCATTTTGTATCCTTTAGTTAAAAAATTAGTAGTGCAATTGCTGGATTATAGGATACTTCTCTGTATAACATTAGGGGAACATGCCTAATGTTTTCCAGAGTGGCTGCACCAGTTTGCATTCCTGCCAACAATGCAAGAGGATTCTCCTTTATCCCCGTCCTCGCCAAAACCTTTGTGTCCTGGGTTGTTAATTTTACCCATTCAGACAAGTGTGATATCATATCTCATATTGTTTTTAATTTCTATTCCCATGATGATGAGTGATATAGAGCATCTTCTCATGTGTCATTTAGCCATCTTTATGTTTTCATTTAAAATATGTCTATTCTTGCCTATAGTCCATTTATTTTTTAAATTTTTTTAAAGTTTTTATTTATTTCTGAGAGAGAGAGAGAGAGAGAGAGACAGCGTGAGCAGGGGAGGGTCAGAGAGACGGAGATACAGAATCTGAAGCAAGCTCCAGGTTCATGACCTAGCTGTCAGCACAGAGCCCGACGTGGGGCTCGAATCCATGAACCGTGAGATCATGACCTGTCCCAAAGTCGTATGCCTAACCGACTGAGCCACCCAGAAGGTGGCTTATTTATTTATTTATTTATTTTAGTTTATTGTCAACTTGGTTTCCATATAACACCTAGGGCTCATCCCCACAAGTGCCATCCTCCATGCCCATCACCCCCCCTCCCCAGTCCCCCACCCCGATCTGCCGTCAGTTTCTTCTCAACATTCAAGAGTCTCTCATGGTTTGCCTCCCTCTCCTCTACTTTCCCCCCTTTCTTCTCCCCCACAGTCCTCCGTTAAGTTCCTTCTAATCCTCCTATACGTGCAAGCATATGGTATTTGTCCTTCTCTACCTGACTTATTTCACTCAGTATAACACCCTCAAGTTCCATGCATGTTGCTACACATGGCCAGATTTCATTCTTTCTCATTGCCATGTAGTATTCCATTGTATAAATACACCACATCTTCTTGATCCATTCGTCCATTGAGGGTCATTTAGGCTCTTTCCATGCTTTGGCTATTGTTGAGAGTGCTGCTGTGAACATTGGCGTCCATGTGCCCCTATGCATCAGCACTCCTGTATCCCTTGGGTAAATTCCTAGCAGTGCTTTTGCTGGATCCTAGGGAAGTTCTACTGTTATATTTTTGAGGAAGCTCCACACTGTTTTCCATGGGGGCTGCACCAGTTTACATTCCCACCAAGAGTGTAGGAGGGTGCCCGTTTCTCCACATCCTCGCCAACATCTAGAGTCCTCTGATTTGCTCATTTTAGCCACTCTGACCAGCATGAGGTGATATCTCAGTGTGGTTTTGATTTGTATTTCCCTGATGAGGAGGGGTGCTGAGCATCGTTTCATGTGTCTCTTGGCCATCTGGATGTCCTCTTTGGAGAAGTGTTTGTTCATATCTTCTGCCCATTTCTTCACTGGGTTGTTTGTTTTTCAGTTGTGGAGTTTGGTGAGTTCCTTATAGATTCAGGATATTAGCCGTTTATCTGATATGTCATTTGTAACTATATTTTCCCATTCCTTCATTTGCCTATTGGTTTTACTGTTTCCTTTGCCGTGCAGAAGCTTTTTATCTTCATGAGATCCAAATAGTCCATTTTTGTTCTTGATTCCCTTGCTTTTGGAGATGTGTCAACTAAGAAATTCTTGTGTCTGAGGTCAAAGATGTTTTTTCCTGAATTAACCTCTAGGGTTTTGTTGGTTTCCTGTCTCACATTCAGGTCCTTCATCCATGTTGAGTTTATTTTTATGTATGGTATAATAAAGTGGTCTAGTTACGTTCTTCTGCATATTGCTGTCCAGTTCTCCCAGCACCATCTGTTTAGGAGGCTGTCTTTTTTTCCATTGGATACTCTTTCCTGTTTTGTCAAAGATTAATTGACCATTGAATTTGGTCCAATTCTGGGTTCTCTATTCTATTCCATCGGTCTATGTGTCCGATTTTGTGCCAATACAATACTCTCTTGATGATTACAGATTTGTAGTAGAGGCTAAAATCTGGGATTGTGATGCGTCCCATTTTGGTTTTCTTTTTCATGTTACTTTGGCTATTCAGGGTCTTTAGTGGTTTATTACAAATTTTAGGATAGTTTGTTCTCACTTTGAGAAGAATCCTGGTGTAATTTTCATTGGGATTGCATTGAATGTATAGATGATGGTGGGTAGTAGTGACATTTTAACAATATTTATTCTTCCATTCCATGAGCATGGAATGTTATATTCATCTCTTTGTGCCTTCTTCAATTTCCTTCATAAGTTTTCTATAGTTTTCATCAAACAGATTTTTACATTTTGGTTAGGTTTATTCCTAGATTTTTTTTTTTTTATAATTGTAAATGGGATCAGTTTCTTGATTTCTCTTTCTGTTCCTTTATTATTCGTGTATAAAATGCGACCGATTTCTGCATGTTGATTTTGTACCCTGCAACGTTGCTGAATTCATGGGTCACTTCTGGTAAACTTCTGTTGAAATTTGTCAGTTTTTCCATGTATAGTATGATCTCATCTGAGAAAAATGAAAGTTTGACTTCATCTTAGCCAATTCTGATGCCTTGTATTTCCTTTTGTTGTTTGATTGCTGGTGCTAGGACTTCAAACAGTATGTTAAACAACAGTTGTGAGAGTGGACATCTCTGTGGAGTTCCTGATCTCAGGGGGAAAGCTCTCAGTTTTTTAGCATTAAGGATGACTTTAGCTGAGGGCTTTTCATAAATGGCTTTTATGATGTTTAAGTAAGTTCCTTGTATCCCGACTTTCTTGAGGGTTTTTATTAAGAAGGGATGCTATATTTTGTCAAATCCTTTTTCTGCATCTATTGAAAGGGTTATATGATTTTTATCTTTTCTTTCGTTAATGTGATGTATCACATTGTTTGATTTGGGAATATTGAACCAGCCGTGTAACCCAGGAATGTATCCCACTTGATCATGCTGGATAATTTTTTTATATGCTGTCGAATTGGATTTGGTAGTATCTTGTTGAGGATTTTTGCATCTATAATCACTAGGGACATCGGCCTGTAGTGCTCTTTTTTTTACTGTGTCTGGTATGGGAATCAAAGTGATGCTGGCTTCATAGAATGAGTCTGGAAGTTTTCCTTCCACTTCTAATTTTTGAACAGCTTGAATAGAATGGGTATTAACTCTGGTTTAAATATCTGGTAGAATTCCCCAGAGAAGCCATCTAGTCCAGGGCTCTTATTTGTTGGGAGATTGTTGATAACTGATTCAATTTCTTCACTAGCTATAGGTCTGTTCATATTTTTTATTTCTTCCCATTTGAGTTTTGGTAGTCTGTGTGTGTTTACGAATTTGTGCATTTCTTGTATGTTGTCCAGTTTGTTTGCATATAATTTTTCATAGTATTCCCTGATAATTGCTTGTATTTCTGAGGGATTGGTTGTAATAAATCCATTTTCTTTTTTTCTGTTTAATTTTTTTTAATGCTTTATTTATTTCCGGGAGAAAGAGTCAGTGTGAGCAAGGGAGGGTCAGAGAAAGAAGGAGACACAGAATTGAAAGTAGGCATCAGGCTTTTAACTAGCCGTCAGCACAGAGCCTGATGCGGGTCTCAAACCCAGGAACCATGTGATCATGACCTGAGCCGAAGTCGGACGCTTAACTGACTGAGGCCCATAAATCCATTTTCATTCATGATTTTGTCTATTTGGGTATTCTCTCTGTTCTTTTTGGGAAGCCGGGCTAGCGGTTTATCAATTTTGTTTACTTTTTCAATAAAACAACTCTTGGTTTCTCACTGATCTCTTCAACTGTTTTTTGGGGTTCTTTTTTGGTTATTTCTGCCCTGATCTTTATTATTTCTCTTCTTCTGTTAGGTTTCAGGTGTTCTTGCTGCTCTACTAGTTCCTTCAGGTGCGCTGTTAGATTTTGTATTTGCACTTTTTCTAGTGTCTTGAGATAGGCCTGGAGTGCAATGTATTTTCTTCTTAGGACTACCTTTGCTGTATCCCAAAGAGTTTGGATTGATGTGTTTTCATTTTCATTTTTTTCCATATATTTTTAAGTTTTTCTCTAATTGTCTGGATGACCCATTCATTCTTTAGTAGTTTTTTTTTTGTTTTGTTTTGTTTTTTTTTTTTTTTAACTCCACACTGTTGGATGTTTTCCAGACTTTTTCCTGTGGTTGATTTCAAGTTTCATAGCATAGTCATCTGAAAGTATGCATGTCATGATATCAATTCTTTTATATTTATTGAGGGCTGCTTTATGACCCAGTATGTGGTCTATCTTGGAGAATATACCATGTACTCTCGGGAAGAAAGTGAATTCCATAGCTTTGGGATGTAGAGTTCTAAATATATCTGTCAAGTACATCTGGTCCAATGTGTCGTTAAGGTCCATTGTATCTTTAGTGATTTTCTGTCTAGTTGATCTATCCATTGCTGTAAGTGGAGTATTAAAGTCGCCTGCACTTAGCACATTCTTATCAATAAGATTGTTTATGTTTGTGATTGTTTTTTTTTTGTTTTTAATTTGGGTGTTTCAGAATTCGATGTGTAG
Organism: Hyaena hyaena; assembly: GCF_003009895.1. Lineage (NCBI taxonomy): Eukaryota > Metazoa > Chordata > Mammalia > Carnivora > Hyaenidae > Hyaena > Hyaena hyaena. The sequence goes on along the minus strand of NW_024082242.1, from coordinate 21,595 downwards.
ACATTTATAATTGTTAGGTCTTCCTGATGGATAGACCCTGTAATTATTATTTAATGTCTTTCTTCATCTTTTGTTACTGCCTTAACTTTAAAGTCTAGTTTGTCTGATATAAGTATGGCTATTCAGGCTTTCTTTTGACTTCCAGTAGCATGATAGATATTTCACCAGCCCTTCATTTTCAATCTGAAGGTGTCCTCACCTAAAATGAGTCTCTTGTAGACAGCAAAAAAATGGATCCTTTTCTTTTTATATCCATTCTTCTACCCTATGTGTTTTGATTGGAGCATTTAGTCCATTTACATTCAATGTTATTATTGAAAAATATGAGGTTAGAATAATTGTGTTTGCTGTAGGATTCATGCTTGTAGTGGGTGTCTCTGATACTTTGTGTTTCTTGCAACTTTTCTCTTATAGACCCCCCATAGGATTTCTTGTAGGGCCACTTCAGTGGTGATGAATTCATTCAAATTTTGGTTGTTTGGGAAAACCTTTATTTCTCCTTCTTTTCTGAATGATAGGCTTGCTGGATAAAGGATTCTTGGCTGCTGTTTTTCCTGTTCATCACATTGAAGATTTCTTGCCATTCCTTTCTGTCCTCCCAAGTTTCAGTAGATAGGTCTGCTAAAACCCTGATGTGTCTCCCTTTGTATGTTAGGGCTCTTTTATCCCTTACTACTTTCAGAATTCTCTCTTTATCCTTATACTATGCCAGTTTCACTATGATATGTCGTGCAGAAGATTGATTTAAGTTATGTCTGAGGGGAGTTCTCTGTGCCTCTTTTGTTTCAACGTTTAATTCCTTCCCCAGGTTGGAGAAGTTCTGTGTTATAATTGTTCCAGGACTCCTTCAGCACCTTTCCCTCTCTCTTCCTCTCATGGTATTCCTATGACACAAATATTGTTCCGTTTGACTGTATCTCTGAGCTCTTGAACTCCTCTTTCATGTTCCTGGATCAGTTTATCTCTCTTTTTCTCAGCTTGCTCTTTTTCTATAATGGTGTTTTCTTAATCAATTATTCTCCTTTCTGCCTCATCAATTCCTGCATTGGATGCCTCCAGTTTATTATGTATCTAATTTCTCACATTTTTTAATTCATCATACCTATTTTTTATCTCCATGATGTTTGTAGCCATAGTTTCTTTGATGTCCTCTGTGCTTTTTTCAAGACCAGCATTAATTTTATGACTATTCTTCAAAATTCTTGTTCAGTTATGTTGCTTATATCTGTTTTGAACTGTTCTTTGGCTTTCAATTCTTCCTGGAATGTCTTTGGAGGAGAGCTCTTCCTTTTCATCATTCTGGTTACCTTTCTATCCCTTGTTAGTTTTAAAACTTGTTATGCACTCTACACCTGCCAGTGCTGCTGTGCCAATGAGGGCTCTTTGACTGTCCAGGGCCTGTCCATTCAGAAAGTGTTCTTTGAATGGTGTCTCTTGGTCTCACTTGTTGAAACCTTTATATTATTTTCCTAATTGTAGTGGTATTTGGGACCCTCCACCATTTGTACTTTGGCTTGTTTCTTGAAGTAGCCCTGGGGAATAAAAAAACAGAGACAACCACACAGGGAACATAGGCACACAAATACACAGACCAATCCAACAAACACACAAATCGAAAGGGAAAAAGAAAAAGAAAATAAGGAAGGGGAGGAGGGGCAAAATGGCGGAGAAGTAGGATGTCTGTACATTGCACTCACTCCCTTATCTTGGATTTCAATTGTGCCTCTTGGATTTCAATGTCTGTTTCCTTCCTCAGATTGTGGAAGTTCTCAGCTATAATTTCTTTGAGTACCCCCTCAGCTCCTGTCTCTTTTCTTCTTCAGGAATTCCTATGGAAGGGATATTGTTCCATTTGATTTCATCACTCCGTTCTTGAATTCTTTTATCGTACTCACAGATCAATTTATCTCTCTTTTTCTCGGCTTTGTCTTCTTCTGTAATTGCATCATGTAATTCACTTACTCTCCTATCTTCCTCTTCAATTCGTGCAGTGGACACCTCCATTTTATTTTGCACCTCATTTGCATCAATTTTCTAATTCATCATAACTATTTTTAAGATCTATGATCTTTGTGTCAGTAACGTCTCTGCTGTCTTCTGTGTCTTTTATGCCCATGGATTAATTTTATGACTATTGTTCTCAACTATTGTACAGTGAAGTTTTTTGCCTCTGTTTTGACCAATTCTTTGTTTTTTAAATTTTTTAAAATGTTTTACACTGGGTGTTATGTGGAAACTAATTTGACAATAATGTATTTGTAAAAAAAAATAATAAAGTAACAACACTGCAAGCAAAAAAAATGTTTTATTTATTTCTGAGAGAGAGAGAAAGAGAGAGAGCGAGAGCGAGAGAGAGAGAGACAGCATGAGAAGGGGAAGGTAGGAGTGAGGGGGAGATACATACTCTGAAGCAGGCCGCAGGCTCTGGGATAGCTGTCAGCACACAGCCCGATGCAGGTCTCAAACCCAGGAACCGTGAGATCATGACCTGAGCCGAAGTCAAACACTTAACCAACTGAGCCACCCAGACGCCCCTGTTTTGACCAATTCTTAACTGTCACTTCTTCCTGGAATTTATTTAGAGGAGAGTTCTTCCATTTCATCATTTTAGCTAGCTTTCTGTCTTTGTAAGTTTTAAAGGCTTGTTATGTGCTCTGTACCTGTGAGTACTGCTGTAATAAAGGACGTTCATACAGTGGTCAGGGCCTGCCCACTCAGGAAGTGCTCTTTTAAGGGTGTTCTTTGGTCTCTTGATGTGATTTGGGTTATTTTATTCCCCTACTCGTTGTGATGTTTTGGACTTTCCACCATGTGTGCTCTGGTTTGTTGCTTGAATTAGTGGTTAGGGAAACAGACAAACAGGGAACAAAAACATGCAAACACACAAACAAATCAAACAAACAAGCAAAAACCGACAAAAAGAAAAAAAAAAGGAACAAAGTGCAGTCTAAAAGCATGAAACCAGAATTCCCAGCTACCAATAAAGGGCAGGGTGAAGGCAGTGCTGATGGAAGAGCATATACAAAGAGAGAAATGACAAGGATGGGGTGAAAGAGAAAATGAACATTGACCAGACAGAGAGACTAAAAAGCTAAATCCAGAGAGAGAAACAGGAGAATATGGTAAGAGGTGAGGAGAAAGAAACAAAGATAATATTATCCAGAGAAACTATAAAATCTGATTATTTGAGTGAGAGAGAGAGAGAGAGAGAGAGAGAGAAAGGAAGGAAGGCAAAGAAGGAGGTGTAGAACATGCATCAGGAGGATGGATTAAATATGTCTGGTTAAGCAAACCTATAACCAGAATATCCAGCCCAGAAGAGGGGAGAGATAAGGATGAGAAAAGGTAGAATATATCTGAGTAGCAAGAATTGACCTAGAATTAATCATGGCAATATATCAGAGCTGGTCTTGGGGGAGGGAGTCATCTGTTTCCATAGCATCTATCTGGCTCCCTTAAAAAAAGCAGCTATCCAGGGCAGATGCGCATGGTTTGGTGTAGATGGGTCTTGCCTCCACTAGGGGTCCTGTGGGCCGATCCCTGAGGCCCTGCTTTGGTGGTTGTGGGGAGAAAAATGGCAACCTCCCAGTCCCTTATCCAAGATCCAGGTGTCCCAAATAACTCTTTTGGATCAGTGCTCACTGTGCCACGGGCGCAGCCAAGGTGGATTATGTGCCCCTAGCCCAGCTGCGTTTTGAGCTGTCACTCTGTATGCATAAATGTAATCCTGTGAGCCTGGCACTTCAGAGCAGGGAATTGGTTCCTCCTGATGAGGACTCGGCCCCTGGGGTACTGCCTGTCCCAGAGGGATGTCACCCAGCATGGGGGGATAGGATAGGATCCCTCTCCGTCCTGAGCAGAGGTTTTTCTCTTCTTTGGATAGTTTTGCACTTCCCCAGCCTCTCTTTCTCTTCCCTTTGTCTCTTTGTAGAAGGGGCTCCCTCTGCTCTGTGCCTCTGTGTCTGGGCCCGTTTTTATCTCCCCCAGTTCGCACTCATACTATGAAGCCATCTTTCTAGTAGACTCTGTCTCCTTTACTCCCAGACTCTTGGGGTTCAGCGTCCTTTAACTTCTTCCCTTTTTTGTTTGAGAGATGCTGGCAGGAAGTATGGAGTTTCCTATTTCTCCACCATCTTCCAAGTTTTCTCTACTGTCCATTTCTTAACTGGATTATTTGTTTTTGTGTGTGTGTTGAGTTTTATAATCTCTACAGAGATTTTTGGATACTAACATTTATCGGATATGTCATTTGCAAATATCTTCTCCCATTTTGTAGGCTGCCTTTTAGTTTTGTTGATTGTTTCCTTTGCTGTGCAGGTGCTTTTTATCTTGATCAAGCCCCAATAGTTCATTTCTGCTTTTGTTTCCCTTGCCTCCAGCAACAAGTCTAGTAAAAAGTTACTATGGCCAAGGTCAAAGAGGTTGCTGCTTGTGTTGTCTAGGATTTTGATGGTTTCCTATCTCACATTTAGGTCTTTTCATTCATTCTGAATTTATTTTTTTATATGGTGTAAGAAAGTGGTCCAGTTTCATACTTTTGCATGTTGCTGTCCAGTTTTTCCAACAACATTTGTTGAAGAGACTGTCTTTTTCCCATTGAATATTCTTTCCTGCTTTGCTGAAGATTTCTTGACTGTATAACTCTGGATCCATTTCTGTGTTATCTATTGTGTTCCATTGATCTATGTCTGTTTTTGTGTCAGTGCCATGCTGTCTAGATGATTACAGGTATGTAATATACTTTGAAGTTCATAATTGTGATGCCTCCATGTTTGATTTTTTTTTCAGGATCGCTTTGGCTATTTGGGGTATTTTGTTGTTCCATACAAACCCTAGGATTGTTTGCTCCAGCTCTGTGAAAAATACTGATGCTTTTTTGATAGGGACTGCATTAAATGTGTAGATTACTTTGGTGAGTATAGGCATTTAAACAACATTTGTCTTACGACCCATGAACATGGAATGTTTTTCTATTTCTTTGTGTCATCTTCAATTTCACTCATAAATGTTCTATCATTTTCAGAGTACAGATCTTTTCCCACTTTGGTTAGGTTAATTTCTAGGTATCTTATGTTTTTTGTGCAACTGTACATGGAATAGATTCTTTGATTTCTTTTTCTGTTGCTTTATTATTGATGTGTAGAAATGCAACAGTTTTATATACATTGATTTTATATCCTATGACTTTGCTCACTTCATGTATCAGTTCTAGCAATTATTTGGTGGATTCTTTCGGGTTTTCTACATAGATTATCATGTCATATGCAAATAATGAAAGTTTTCTTTCTTGCTTGCTGATTTGGAGGCCTTTATTTCTTTTTTGTTTTCTGATTTTTGAGGCTAAGACTTACAGTATTATGTAAAATGGTAATGGTGAGTGGACATCCCTGCTTTGTTCCTGACCATAGATGAACAGCTCCCAGTTTTTCCCCATTGAGATTATATTAGATTTGGGTATTTCTAATATGGCCTCTACGAAATTGAGGTATATTCCATGTATCCCACTTTGTTGAAGGTTTTTATCAAGAATGGATGCTGTGTTTTGTCAACTGCATTTTCTGCATCTATTGAGAGGATCACATGGTACTTTTCCTTTCTATGCGGTATATCATGGAGATTGATTTCTGAATATTGAACCACCCTTGCAGCATAGGGATAAATTCCAATTGATGAGAGTGAATAATTTTTTAAATATACTGTTGAATTTACTTGCAATTATCTTGTTAAGAATTTTTGCATCTTTGGGGCACCTGGGTGGCTCAGTCGGCTAAGCATCTGACTTTAGCTCAGGTCATGATCTCACGGTCTGTGAGTTCAAGCCCCGCATTGGGCTCTGTGCTGACAGCTCAGAGCTTGGGGCCTGCTTGGGATTCTGTGCCTCCTTCTCTCACTACCCTTCCTATACTTGCACTATGTCCTTCTCTCTCTCTCTCTTTCTCAAAAATAAATAAATATTTAAAAAATAATTTTTGCATCCATGTTCATGAGGGATATTGGCCTGCAATTCTCATTTGTAGTGAGGTCTTTGTCTGGTTTTGGAATCAAGGTAATGCTAACCTCATAGAAAGAGTTAGGAGGTTTCCATTCCATTTCTATTTTTTAAAGTTTATTTATTTGTTTGTTTGTTTAGAGAGAACATGAGTGGGGAGGGGCAGAGGGTCAGGGAGAGAGAGAATCCCAAGCACGTCCCATGCTGTCATTGCAGTGCCCAGCACAAGGCTCAGTCTAAAGACCATGAGTTCATGACCTGACCCGAAATCAAGAGTTTAATACATAACTTACTGAGCCACTCAGGAACCCCTCATTCCTATTTTTTGGAACAATTTCAGAAGAATGCAGATTAATTCTACTTTAAATATCTGGTAGAATTCCCCTGGGAAGTCATCTAGCCGTGATCTTTTTTTGAGGGGGAGAGTTTTGATTACTGTTGCCATTTCTTTGCTGGATATGGGTCTGTTCAAATTTTCTATTTCTTCCTGTTTCCGTTTTGATAGTTCATCTGTTTCTGGTAGTTTGCCAATTTCTTCCAGATTGCTCAACATTTTGGCATATAATTTTTCATATTTCTTTAGTCATCTCTTGTGATTATTTATATGCCTGTGGTGTTGGTTGGTTGTGATGTTGGTGGTGTTGGTTGTGGTGTTAGTTGTGATGTCTCATTTTTCATTCATAATTTTATTTATTTAAGTCCTTTCTTTTTACTCTTTGATAAGTGTGGCTGGGATTTATCAATTTTATTAATTTTATTAATTCTTTCATAGAACCAGATCTTAGTTTTATTGTTCTGTCCTACTGTTTTTTTTTAATCATTTATTTCTGCTCTAGTCTTTACTGATTCCCTTGTTCTGCTGCCTTTTGGATTTGTTCTTCCTTTTCTAGTTCCTTTATGTGTAAGACCAAGTTGTATATTTGAGACTTTTCTTGCTCCTTGAGTAGCCCTGAATAATTCCCTAAGACAACCTTTCCTTCATCCTAAAGGATTAAAAATGCTATGTTTTCATTTTCATTTGCTTCTATGTATTTTTTATTTCCTTCTTTAATTTCCTGTTTATCCCATTCTTTATTTAGTAAAATGTTCTTTAACTTCCATGTATTTCTGATCTTTCCAAATTTTTTCTTGTGATTGACTTCAAGTTTCATAGTGTTGTGGTCTGAAAGTATGCATGTTATGATCATTATCTTTTTATATTTGTTGCTGGCTGATTTGTGACCCAATTTGTGAGGTATTCTGGAGAATTCCCTACGTGCACTAAAAAATAACATGTATTCTGCTGCATTAGGAGAAAATGTTCTGAATATATATTAAGTTTGTCTTGCCTAGTATGTCATTCAACACCATTGTTCCCTGTTAATTTTCTGCTGAGATTATCTGTCCATTGCAGTAAGTGGGGTGTTAAAGCCTCCTATTATTATTGTATTATTATCAATGAGTTCCTTTCTGTTTACTATAACTCATTTAATACTTGGGTATAAAAATTAGGGGCATAAATATTTATAATTGTTAGGTCTTATTGATGGATAGGCCCCTTAATTATGGTATAATCCCCTTATTCATCTCTTGTTACAGTCTTTGTTTTAAAATCTAGTTTGTCTGATATGTTTCTACTGTGGTTTCTTTAACATCCATTTTGCCTGACAAATATTTCTCCATACCCTCATTTTCAATATGCTGGTGTCTTTTGGTCTAAAGTGGTTTTTTTTTTAATTTATTTAAATTCAAGTTAGCTTATGTAGTTTAGTATGGTTTCAGAAGTAGAATTTAGTGATTCATAACTTACATATAAGACCCAGTGCTCATCCCATGTGCCTCCTTAGTGCCCATCACTCATTTAGCCCATCCCCCCCCCCCAATTTCCCACCAGCATTCCTCAGTTTGTTCTCTATATGTAAGAGTCTTTTATGGTTTGCCTGCCTCTGTTTTTATTTTATTTTTTTCCTTCCTTTTCCCTATGTTCATCTGTTTTTTTCTTAAATTCCACAGATTAGTGTAATCATATGATATTTGTGAGTCTTTTGCAGGTAGCATATAGATGGGTCTTTTTTTTTCCCCTTTTTTAATAGTTTATTGTCAAAGATAGGTCTTTTTTTTAATCCATAGTGATACCCTAAGTCTTTTGATTGGAATATTTAGTTCATTTACATTCAGAGTGATTATTGAAAGACAGGAATTCAGTGCCATTTTGTTACTTGTTGTGTTTCTGGTGGTGTTCTCTCTTCCTTTTAGTCATCGTTGCTTAGGTCCTTTTCTCCCCCTCAGTAAATCCCCTTTAATATTTCTTGCAAGGCTGCTTTAGTGGTCACAAACTCCTTTAATTTTTGTTTTTTTCTAGGAATCTCTTTATCTCTCCTATTCTGAATGACGACTTCTCTGGATAAAGTATTTTTGTCTGCATATTTTTCCCATTCAGCATGTTGAATATATCCTGGCATTTCCTTCTGGTCTGCCACGTTTCTGTGGAAAGGACTTCTGTGATTCTGATCTCTCTTCTATTGGAGATTAAGGACTTTTTCCACCCCTTTTTAAAAATATATATATATTTTTATTTATTTCTAGGAGAGAGAGAGAGACAGCATGAGCAGGGGAGGGTCAGAGAGAGAGGGAGATACAGACTCTGAAATAGGCTCCAGGCTCTGAGCTGGCAGTCAGCACAGAGCCCGATGCGGGGCTCGAACCCACGAACCGCGAGATCATGACCTAAGCGAAAGTCGGACGCTTAACCGACTAAGCTACCCAGGCGCCCCAAGGACTTTTTCCTCTTGATGCTCTCAAGGTTCTTTCTTTGTGTATTTTATGAATTTGACTATATGTCTTGGTGATGGCCAGGTTTCGTGGAATTTAACAGGAGTTTTCAGTGCTTCTTGGATTTTGATGTTTGTTTTTCTCCAGATTAGGAAAGTTTTCAGCTATAATTTGCTCAAATAAACCTGCCCCCTTTTCTCCCTCTTCATCTTCTGGGACTCCTATGATATGAATCTTATTACATTCTAAGAAGTTGTTGAGTTTCCTAAGTCAACATTTGTGATCCCATGCTTTTTCTTTCCCTCTTATTTTCAGCTTCATTATTTTCCATAATTTAATCTTCTATATCACTGATTCGTTCCCGTGCTTTGTCTACCCTCGTTGTCATTGCATCAGTCTATTTTGAATCTTGGTTATAGCATTTTTTATTTCAGCCTGACTAGTTTCTAGTTCTCTGCAGAAAAGGAGTATCTAGTGTGTTCTATGTTTTTCTCATGCCCAGCTGGTATCCTTATAATTGTTGTTTTAAATTCTAGTTCAAGCATCTTACTTATATCTGTATATAAGTAAGGGATTAAATCCCTGGCCATTACTTCTACTTCCTGTTCTTTCTTTTTAGATGAATTCCTCTGTCTTGTCATTTTGTCTAGAAAATGAAAAAAAAGCTAGATCCTAAGTGTGTTTTGGTCTGCTTGCTAAAAGAAGTTAGATCCAAAAAATAAAAGTAAAAAATATATATGTACATATATATTTACATTTAAACTAAAATTAAAAAATTAAAAATGTGGAAATTAAAAAAAGTAAAAATAAGAAAATAAAAATAAAAAAGAAGATAGATCTTATTTCCCTTAGATCTGATGCTTTGCAGCACTTTATCATCAGTAGACTTGGTGCTTTGAGGGCTTTGTGCCAGTCTCCTGGGAGAGCCTGTTGTGCTGATTCTCAGGAAGAGAATCTACTTGCCTTAGTAGAGATGCACCTGCAGGATGAAAGTGGTCAGGGCTTTGTGTAAGTCCCTCTGGTCTCCACTTGTGGGCCTTGTTTTGTTCACTGAGGCATGTTAGTGCTTATGGGCAGGGGGCAAAATGGCATCACCCTGTTCTCCTATTCAGGAGAGTATTAGTATTAATACTAATTAATATATATAATCCAGTATTCATATTAGTATTATAAATATTAGCATTTTATATATATATGCAATTGAGCCCTTGAAGCATTTGAAGCTGTTTGCCAGGAATAGGATAATACAGTATCACAGTATCTCTTTAACTTTAACCTTATTATTTATAAAGTTTTTTTTTCACACTCTAAGTCTTGACAGGGAAACCAATATTTTCACAAATGGAAATAAATTTCAAGTACCCAATCTGATTCAAGGTATAGATATAAACTACAGAGACCAGCTTCTTCCTACGGTTAGAACTCAGGGTAATTTAGTTTGCATAGTCATATTACATATGTCTTCTCTTCTGCTTCAGATATCCATCTTCCCTCAGATGTATCAATAATATTTATTTTTTATTTTTAAAAAAGTTTATTTTTATTAAATAGTTTATTTCCAAGTTGGTTCCATATAACACTCAGTGCTCATCCAAACAAGTGCCCTCCCCCATGCCCATCACCCCCCCTTCCCTCTCCCCCACCCCCATCAGCCCTCAATTTGTTCTCAGCATTCAAGAGTCTCTCATGGTTTGCCTCCCTCCCTCTCCCCAAGTATTTTTCCCCTTCTTCTCCCACTTCGTCCTCTGTTAGCTTCCTCCTAATCCACCTATATGTGCAAACATATGGTATCTGTCTTTCTCTGCCTGACTTATTTCACTCAGCATAATACCCTCAAGTTCCATCCATGTTGCTACAAATGGCCATAATACTTTTATACTAGTGTAATGACAGTGTGTTGATTGGTTCTCTTGAGACAGGCATGACAGTGTTTCAGAGATTGACAGACTGTGGTGACAGAGCATGGAGATCAAGTTTTTCTCAGACTAGTCGTCTTACTTGAAATTCTCACCCATTTTTCCCATTTCATAAAACATCTTTATCTCTTCAATCAACTTTCAAAGAAAATTTAACTTGGGGTATAGTGTTTCACATAATCAAGGATTTGGGCATTTATTTATATTTTATTTAAAACAAGATATAAATATTTGGTCTTTAATTTTAAACCTAAATGAGAACCAAATTATCTTTCCTGTTGGTTAAGAGTTTGGAATTATGGTTAAAGTTAGATATGTTTTGAAATCTGGGTTTATAAAATCCAACTTGTGAACAACTCTTCTACAAGTAGATTAGTAATCTTGAATTAAATTGCCAAGAATGAAGCAGTGAATAATATATCTTACAGACAAAGAGCAAACAAACTTTATTTTTCTAAAGAAACTACTATTTCTTTATCTTATGTAACCATAGCTCTGTGGTCTGCAGTTAGTATCAGGTCCTGTGAGTAAAGATACACTAGTGTTATTAGAGGTAGACATGCATTCTTCAACAAATAATGTGTTTGTCTTAGAAAGCATCGTTTCCTCTAAGAGGATCAGAGGCGTTTGAATATTGTGATTTCTTCATTTTTCCAAATATAAGACGAAATTTTAACTAGAAGTTTATCCTTCCAACTTTAAGATAACTCACTTTTATACTCTCTGATTTATATGATGTGTAGATTAACATTTTTGGTCTGTGCTACAAAGCAAAAGAGATAATAAATCAAATTCTAATTACTATTAGGTTCCTGAAAACTTGGGGTTATTATCAAAATTCACCTCCAGTGGGAAAAATTAAAATATAAAACGCATTTTCTTCATGAATAGATATTTATTAATGCTCTCCATTCTTATTAAAATAAAAGCTTGGCACTAACAGGATGAAGTAACAGTTTTTAAATCTTTTTTAAAAATTTTATTTTGATTCCAGTATAGTTAACATACAGTGTTATATTAGTTTCAGGTGTACCATATACAGATTCAACCATTCCATACATCATCTAGTGCTTATGGTGAAAGTGCACTCCTTAATCCCCATTACCTACTTTACCCATACTTTCACCCATATCCCCTCTGGTACCCATCAGTTTGATCTCTAGAACGAAGAGTCTGTTTCTTAGTTCCTCATGCACTCTTTATTTTCTTTGCTTGTTTGTTTTGTCTTAAATTCCTTATATGAGTGAAATCATATGACATTTGTCTTTCCATGACTTATACTGCATAACACTATACTCTCTAGCTCCATCCATGTTGTTGCAAATGGCAGGATTTCTTGTTATGGCTGAATAGTATTCCATGGAATGTATGTGTATTTATATACACATGTGTATTGTGTATATATATATTCTGTTATATATATGTATATATATAGTATATAGATATATAGATATCTCACATCTTCTTTATACAGGCATCTATCCAGGGACACTTGGGCCACTTCCATAATTTGAGTATTGTAAGCAATGCTGCTATAAGCATAGAAGTGCATGTATGATATACAATTAGTGTTTTGTATTTTGGGAGTAAATACTCAGTAGTGTGATTACTGTATCATAGGGTAATTCTAGTTCTAACTTTTTGAGGAACTGCCATACTGTTCTCCACAGTGGTTGTACCAGTTTGCATTCCCACCAACATTGTCAGGAAATTCCTTTTCCTCCACATCCTTGCCAAAAGTTGTTGTTTCTTGTGTTTTTTAAATTTTCTTTATTTTAACTATACTGATAAGTATGAAGAGATATTTACTGTAGTTTGATTTGCATTTCCCTCATGATAAGTGATGTTGAGCATCTTTCCATATTTCTGTTGGCCATCTCTATATATTCTTTGGAGAATATCTGTTCATGTCTTCTGCCCATTTTAAATTGGATTATTTGTTTTGTTAGTGTTGAGTTTTTATTTATTTATTTAAATGTTTTATTTATTTCTGAGAGAGAGAGAGAGAGAGATAGCGAGAGCACGGGAGGGTCAGAGAGACAGGGAGGTACAGAATCTGAAACAGGATCCAGGCTCTGAGCTAGCTGTCAGCACAGAGCCCGATGCTGGGCTCGAACCCACGAACCGCGAGATCATGACCTGAGCTGAAGTCAGAGACTTAACTGACTGAGCCACCCAGGCGCCTCTAGTGTTGAGTTTTTAAAGTTCTTTATATATTTTGGACAGTAACTCTTTATTGGTTATAATTTTCACAAAATATCTTCTCCCATTCAGCAGGATGCCTTTTAGTTTGTTGATTGTTTATTTTGCTGTGCAGAAGCTTTTTATTTTAATGTAGTCCCAATAGTTAATCTTTGCTTTCCCCTCCCTTGTCTCGGAAGACATATCTTAAAAAAATGTTGCTACAGCCGATATCAGAAACGTTACTCCCTGTGCTCTCTTCCAGGATTTTTATGGTTTCAATGTTCACATTTAGGTCTTTAATCCATTTTAAATTTATTTTTGTGTATGATGTAAAAAAGTGGTCCAGTTTCATTCTTTTGCAAGTAGCTAACTAGTTTTTCCAACATCATTTGTTGAAGAGACTGTCTTTCCCATTGGATGTTATTTCCAGCTTTCTCAAAGTTGAATTGAGCATATAATTGTGGGTTTATTTCTGGGATTGCTATTCTGTTCTATTTATCTATGTGTTTACTTTTGTGTCAGTACCATACAGTTTTGATTACAACAACACTGAAGTCCGTAATTGTGATACCTCCAGCTTTTCTTTTCTTTTGCAAGATTGCTTTGGCTATTTGAGGTCCTTTATGGTTTCAAAGAAATTTTAGTATTATGTTATAATTTGTTCCAGTCCTTAAAAAATGCTGTTGGCATTCTAATAGGGTTTGCATTGTTTTTTTCTCAAGCTTTAATTTAACTTCCAGTTAGTTAACATACTGTGCAATATAAGTTTCACGTGTAGAATTTAGTGATTCCACACTTACATAAAACACTCAGTGCTCATCACAACAAATGTCCTCCTTGATCCCCATCACCTATTTAACTGATTCCCCCACTCTCCTCCCCTCTGGCTCTCTATAGTTAAGAGCCTGTTTCTTGTTTTCCTCTTTTTTTTTTTTTTTCCACTATATGTTCGTTTGTTTTGTTTCTTAAATTCTACATAGGGATTGCATTAAATCTTTAGATTGCTTTGTGTAGTGTAGATTGTTAACCATGTTAACAATAATTGTTCTTTTAATACATAATAATGGAATATTTTTCCATGTCTTTGTGTCATCTTGAATTTCTTTCATCAATATTTTATAGTTTTCAGAGTACAGTTTGTTCACTTCTGGTTAATTTTATTCCTAGGTATCTTATTATGTTTGTTGCAGTTGTAAATTGGATTATTTTCCTAATTTCTCTCTGCTGCTTCATTATTAGTGTCTAGAAATGCAACCAAATTCTTTACACTGATTTTGTATCTTGTGACTTCACTGAATTCATGTATCAATTGTAATGGTTTTTCTGTGGTCTTGAGTTTTCTATATATAGTATCGTATCATTAGCAAACAGTGAAAGTGTCACTCCTTCCTTGCCAATTTGGATGTCTTTTACTTCTCTTGTTGACTGATTGCTGTGGCTAGGACTTCCAGTACTATATTGAATAAAAGTGGGGTGAAGAGACATTCTTGTCTTGTCCCTGACATTAGGGTGAAAGCTCTCAGATTTTTCCTCATTTAGTATGACATATACTGTTGGTTTTTCTTATATGGTATTTTTTATGTTCAGGTATGTTTTCTCTAAAACTAATTTTTTGAGGAATTTTATCATGAGTGGATGTTGTAATATTTCAAAACATTTTTTGTATTTATTGACATTATCATATATTTTTTAAAATAGTTTATTGTCAACTTGGCTTCCGTATAACACCCAGTGCTCATCCCCACAAGTGCCCTCCTCCATGCCCATCACCCCTCTTCCCCTCCCCCCACCCCATCTGCCCTCAGTTTGTTCTCAGCATTCAAGAGTCTCTCCTGGTTTGCCTCCCTCCCTCTCCCCCACTATTTTTCCCCTCCTCTCTCCCCCACTATTTTTACCTATGGTCCTTCGTTAAGTTCCTCCTAATCCTCCTATACGTGCAAACATATGGTATTTGTCCTTCTCTGCCTGATTTATTTCGCTCAGCATAACACCCTCAAGTTCCATCCATGTTGTGACACATGGTCAGATTTCATTCTTTCTCAATGGAATTTACCCAAGAGATACAGGAGTGCTCATGCATAGGGGCACATGTACCCCAATGTTCATAGCAGCACTCTCAACAATAGCCAAAACATGGAAAGAGCCTAAGTATCCATCAACGGATGAATGGATCAAGAAGATGTGGTTTATCTATACAATGGAATACTACATATGGTTTTTATCCTTTTTATTGATGTGATGTATTACATTGATTGATTTGCAAATATTGAACCACTCTTGCATCCTGGGAATAAATCCCACTTTATGATGGTGCATGATGTTTTAAATATATTTTTGGATTTGGTTTGCTGGTAATTTGTTGAGGATTTTTGCATTTGTGTTCATCAGAGATATTGGCTTGTACTTCTCCTTTTGTGTGGTGTCTTTACCTGGTTTTGCTCTCAGGGTGATATTGACTTCATAGAATGAATTTGGAAGCTTTTCTTCCTCTATTCTTTGAAATAGTTTGAGAAGAATAGGTATTAACTCTAAATGTTTGGTAGAGTTCACCTGTGAAGAGGTCTGGTCCTGGACTTTAGTATGTTGGGATTTTTTTGATTACTGATTCAATTTCCTTGCTGGTAATCAGTCTGTTCAAATTTTCTTACAGCTTCTGTTTTGGTAGGTTATATGTTTCTGAAACTTATACATTTTTTTCTAGCTTGCCTAATTTATTGGCATGTAATTTTACATATTCTTTACAACTGTTTGTATTTCTGTGGTAGTAGCTGTTGTTTCTCCTCTCTCATTTGTGATTTTTCTTTATTTGCATACTTTCTCTTTTGTTTTTGAGAACTTTGGGTAGAGGTTTATCAATTATTAGTTTTTTTCAAAGAATAGCTCCTGATTTCATTGATCTGCTCCATTTTTTAATTTCTATATCATTTATTTCTGCTCTAATTTTTATTATTTCTTTCCTTTGTTGGTTTGGCTTTTCTTTGTTGTTTTACTAGCTCATATAGATATAGATTTAGGTTGTTTGAGAGTTTTCTTGCTTCTTGAGGTAGGCCTCTAGTGCTATATACATCCTCTTAGAACTGCTTTTGCTGCATCCCAACGGTTTTGCACCTTTGTGTTTCATTTTTTATTGTTTCCATCTACCTTTTGACTTTTTTGATTTATTGGCTTGCCCATTCATTGTAATGTAGCATGTGTTTTGATCTTTCCTAGAATCATAGGATTGAGCCATATATCAGGCTTGGTGCTGAGCATGGAGCCTGCTTTAGATTCTCTCTCTCTTTCTCTTTCTCTCTCTCACTCTCTCTCTCTCTCTTTGCCCCTCTCTCTTGTTCTCTCTCTCTAGTGTGCTCTAAAATTAAAAAAAATTAATGCTATGAAATGAAGTTTTGGATTATCTAAGCTAACTTATATTTGTTCTTAAGATCTCTTTTAATCATAAATTTTATTATATGGAGAACATTTTCATGAACATTTCTCATCTTCCTGCTTATTTTGAATACCGAAGCCCATTATTTCAAGCTTCTCCAAAGGAATGAAGTAGAATTCTGAAGGGCAGAAAGATGATCTACTGAATATTCTCTTAGTTGTAACAGCAGCTTTCTTAATTGTCTAATAATATCTTAGTCTAATTCCAGTCATCGAACTTTAACATATATTTAATGAATGCCTAGTGTACAGAGACTTGAGAGATAAAAATATGTTTGAAAAATAAGCATGATCCCTAAGGAGCTTAATAACAGGCATTATAAGGAGTATATTTTACACTAATGATAGTAAGGAGGGAAAATATTAATTATATTGTAAAATGTTTATCTTGAATTTATCATTCTGTTATTAGTATGGAATTATCTTAAATCTTTAAAAAATTAAAAATTTCAAATCTACTGTTAGTATATTTTCACTCAGAACCCTCATTAATTTATAGTATTTTACTTTTTACTAGGTCTGCAATTATGGCAGTAATACTTTTTTGTCAACATTTATTTACAAAACAGTTTTGAGACTGGAACTAAAACCTTTTTGGTGAAAATGGTAATTCCCATGCTAGTGGTGATAACTACATGAGTCTTTATACTATCTTTGCTCCCAAATTTATCCATTACTCCAGTTCCTGTCTTTTATAATGGAGGAATTTAAAATTATCCTTATCAAACAAGCAGAGATATTATAAAATTAATGAAATAAGAAAAGTATACAAAATTTCCTGAGGATCATAAAGAAAAGTATTCCAGGGGCACCTGGGTGGCTCAATCGGTTAAGCGTCCAACTTCAGCTCAGGTCATGATCTCGCGGTTTGTGAGTTCAATCCCTGCGTCGGGGTCTGTGCTGACAGCTAGCTCAGAGCCTGGAGCCTGTTTCAGATTCTATGTCTCCCTCTCTCTCTTACCCTCCTCTGCTCATGCTGTCTGTTTCTCTCTCTCTCAGAAATAAAGCATTCAAAAAAAAAAAGTATTCCATAAACAATAGCTATTACTTTTGCTCTATAGTTTAAGATTAACTGTAGTTTTCCCTAATTTTTTCTAAGATTATGCTTTACACTCTTTAAAAAGTTTATTTTCAACTTGAACTTATTTATCTTGCATATTTTATATGTATACTGATAAAAATACTGCAGCATTGTTCTCCTTCTCAATCAATGCCATTGGTTTCACATTTACTTTTGATCTAGTTCAATTTAAAACAAAATTCTATATACCTTCTTTAGCTTATCTCTTGAATCAAATGTCTCTTTTTCTTCATTTATCTGTGCCTCCTTCTGGTTCTCCATATGGCTATTATACTGCTAATGTGAATATTTTTTATATACAGCTTTTACCAACTGAAATTGCTTTATTTACATATTTATTCATATGCCATTCAAAGAAAATAAAATTCCATGTCTTGTCTTTCCTTTTTTTTTTTTTTTTTTCCTAGGAGAGAGAGAGAGAGAGACAGTGGAGCAGGGGAGGGTCAGAGAGAGAGGGAGTCACAGACTGAAACAGGCTCCAGGCTCTGAGCTGGCAGTCAGCACAGAGCCCGACGCGGGGCTCAAACCCACGAACCGCGAGATCATGACCTAAGCGGAAGTCGGACGCTCAACCGACTAAGCCACCCAGGCGCCCTTTGTCTTTCCTTTTTAATGATAAAATGTTTTTCTATTTTTGTATTTCTCTTCCTGTAAGTCAATCATGATTCTTTATGCAGGGGATCTGTTGGGGAGATATACAATATCAAATTTGATTTTTTTTATTTTTAATTTTTCTAAATGTTTTAAATATCATTTTTCAAATAGGATATCTGCTAGAACAAGGCTTTCATGGCTGTAAGTATATTTTTATAGCTTAAGAGTGAGCTAAGATATTCTCTAAGGACAGGAGTTTGGTTAGAAGCATCCATTTCAAATAGCTTGGCTAGAAACAAGGAAGAGCTTTGCTGTCAGTAACGAAAATAATTAAGTAAATGATTAACTGAAGAATAAAGTGATGCTCTACACAATCCAGGGACACATGAATTTTTAAAAATAAAAGGATTTTAATGTATTATAAATAAATTCAGAAGTGTAAAACTATATAGATTGCTTTTGTTTAAACATAGTGCTTTAAATCAATGAATTCATCATTATATGGATGAATATGAGACTGCATTTAGCTATTAAAAAACTGGAAAATACAAATCATTACAAATGAATACAAATTACAAATTTGTAAATTACAAATTAGCATTAATATTACTAAATATTTAATACTAATCATCATTATTTTAGTCAATTTGTTCAAGTAAATTTAAATATTTTTCAATGAGTAAATATGAAATAAAGATTACCTATGTTGACTGTATACAAAAGAAGTATAAAATTCTGATGATGATTATTACATTCTCTACTTCATTTAGTGTTGTCACATCATTTTTCTCTGAAGATTTAAGTATTTAACAGATTTTGCCTGTCTCAGGAGGCATTTAAACCTTTTCATTTTTCTTTGAAAAAAAGTGATTCCTAGTGGACAAGCTACATATAGCCATACCATTTCCTTCAGCACCATGTCACTTCTCAAATACATCATTATTCTAGTTTCCAAACCCAGTTTAGAACTCTCTAAATTGAAAAACTAGTGATGACTGTTCTATCATTTTTAAGCTTTTTAAGAAAACAATTAAAATGACATAGAAATACATTTTTTTAACCAGAAGTGTTCATGATACTGGAAAAAATAATTTCTTCATTGAGGATAATATATATGGTACCTAGTTGGAACACTGTTGGCTGGCTTCTACATAGACTGGCCTAGCTTATCCATTTGCAGCTTTTATGATTCTAAACATTTCTCTGAAATCAGTTTTTTCCAGGAATCACACCATGAATTTTCAGGCATATTCAGGTACCTGGAGTTTTGCTTTAGTCTTCAAACAATGCTTAAAATCAAATATTTAAATTAAGTAATATACAGATTTTTATAAAGCTAGGGGTCTTGCATAGAAAACCAGTATATGTGTAAAATAACCTGATTAATAAAACATAGGTTTTAATTACACTAACTCTTAGAAATCTGATTTTTATTATTTATCTAATATATTTAACTACTGGAGCTATATTTGTCTACACAAATATAATTATACTATGGAAAATTTAAATAGCTTAAAGTAATTTATAATTTTTTGCCACTTGGTTTTGTGGATGTTGTGTACATAGTAATATAATTTCAACTATGTTTGGTATTCTATAATCTAAATTGGTAAATGTATGAGGCAAAATATTAATTCCTATCTGAGATAATATTCTACATACCCACAAAATAGTGGCTGTAAAACTATCATTTTACAAAAAAAATCTACTGATATTTCCAGACAACTCTGGATTTAGTGAAGCAATTACTTGTGTGTATTTTTTTTTCCCATCTTAAGGCATCATGTCTTACATTAGATAATGCTGTAAGTAAACATAAACTGTTGTTTTATATAACATCAAGAGTTATTCCAAAGTATCTCCATGCTATGCTCCACAGTTCCTTGACAATTGTTTTATCTGCGGCAGCTGTTAAGCTTTCTTAAACTTGTGATTGCTTCAATGAGTTAGTGATAGATGATTCATTCATATTTGCAGTGCTTTGCCACAATGATTTATCACACAATAGCTTTTGTGTTGTGTGCTACTGTGATAATTGAAAGATTTTTTAGATTTTTTTTATCACAAGTAACTGAATGCATACCTTTATGCTTTCACACATGTTAAGAAATTTGTTTCACAAATAACTGGATTTGCTTTCCTACTTGCAGTTATCCGTGTTGTTATAAAAGATAACTGCTTAAACAAAGAGACAGACTCTTGAGTATAGAGATAAAACTGATGATTTCCAGAGGGGAGTTGGCTGGGAGAAAGGTTAAATAGGTCATGGGGATTAAACAGTGTACTTGTTGTAATGAGCACCAGGTGTTGTATGTATTGAATACACTATATTGTACACCTGAAAGTAAAAATACACACTATGTTAGCAAACTGGAATTTAAATAAAAACTGAAAAAAGATAACTACTTATTTTGATGATTGCTTAGGCCATATTTATAGTTAAATGTTTCTTTCTCTAATGATTTCCCCAGGAACAGTGCACAAATATTTGACCTGTAGAGTTCAGATTCAATTTGTAGATTAAAGAAATAATTATCTTTGGGTGCTTTGTATGTAACTTTGTGTATTTTTTATCTCTATTTTATCCTCATGTGGTTTTCTCTTTGTGTTGTATTAAAAGAGCATGACAGCATAATTTGTCCTCCAAATAAGACACATTTGAACATGAAAGGGATTTCTCTTAATAATTAAACAGGGACAATTAAAATATACAGTCACAATATATAAAACCCAAAACATCTAGACTAATTCATTCTTTGCAAGTGTACATTCTGTCTCCTTCCTGAAGGTCTGGACTACCTTGAGCAACAGAGCTGCTACTTCTTGCATAGTATCAGTGAAGTCAATTATTACTCGCACAAACTCAAGCTGCACTCTCCATTTATTTTAGCGAAACAACTCTCAGGATGAGTTAGCTCAATTGGGAAAAGATTAGCCTGTGAATTATTTTACAGCAGACATGGTAACATCAAATTTACATAAGGTGAATCCTTTTTGAGCTGGCATTTTCTCCCTCATATAATGTTTCTTATAAATAAATATGTTAGATAATGGCAGTGAGATATACATAATTACATTAAAATTATTTTATTTTGGACATAACATTTCCTTAATATTCAAATATATGAAGATCATTTATCTGTTGTTTCCATGCACTGAATTTAAAAAGGTAGGAGGTATTAGACTTCTGGCTAAGATTCTAAGCAACTAAGTTTTCAAGAAGCTAAATAGGTTACCCAGTTTCTCCTTTTCTACAGTTTTCCCTAAATAGCTATTTATCTAGAGGATATTTGAATATAGTCTAAAGAGAGAATGAGCTACAGAACCTCTTGAGGATCTTTCCAAAATAAGAACTAGGATGTAGATTAGGAGCCTTCAGTGGTTTCTGTAGAAGAATAGTGACTTTTTCTGTATTTACATATTCTTCATAAATACTTTTAAACAAAACAGTTTATATTTTTCTTTTTTTTTTTTCTTTTTTTTTTTTCTGTTTACAGTGATTTATTTATTTATTTATTTTTACAAATAGTTTATTGTCAAATTAGTTTCTACATAACACTCAGTGCTCATCCCCAAAGTGCCCTCCTCCATGCCCATCCCCCTCTCCCCCCCACATCCATCAGTCCTCAGTTTTTGTCAGCATTCAAGAGTCTC
>NW_024082241.1:159025-272981 GCF_003009895.1 Hyaena hyaena | reverse complement strand
CTCATTCTCTTATTCCTTCTTTATGCACACAGTTCATATCTATTATGGAACCAGAATAGCAGGATCTTGTAGTCAACTCTTCTGGTCTTCTGTCAAATGACCTCTAAAAGTATCATATAATGTCCTCTATATAAAATTCACAAATTTGTACATATCTGGAATATGCATTGACATCCATATGTTTTTAACATTTCCTTTGGGTGACTGTTTCCAGTTTTCTGATCACATCACAGATCAGCTATGATAAGACAATCATCATGATTCTTCTGATATCTTATCAATTACTACCAATAGATGTCAGGGCATAACATGCCTGTTGATAACCTACCATTCCTCATTGTATCTGGTACTGATAAAATGATGCAAGGCATTCTTGCAAAATGTACTTTCTACACTACTTGGTTGAAATATTTTTTTGGATAGTCATAGTCTATCAATTATCAAAATATATACTCGTTCTCACCCAGATTCTCATTTGTTCTCATTGAAATATAAAATAATTATTTTCTAATTTACTGTGCATTTGTGCACAATCAAAATTGTTTTTAAATCACATAATAAAATATAGTTATCGAGATACCATGTACTTTATTCTCTTAAGAGTAGATATCAATATAATATTTTATCCTCACTAATCAGAAATTCAGATTTATCTAAAGCCCCTGCCCATCATTATCACAAACAAGATTCCAGTAAGATATATTTTCAGAAAGCAAAGAAAAATTATATACAAATTCATTATAAGGTGGAAAATAACTTCAAACACTAATGCAAAATTCTAGAAAGTTATATGGGACAAATGTGCAAATTAGAAATTTATCATCCTACATAAAATGGGCCTAAATATCATGGAAAAATATGAGCCATCAGATTAATATTTTTATATATTACATATGACATATTAAATATATACAAAATATAATATTTATACATTGTGCAATATGACATCTTACATATAATATTATGTAATATATGATAGTCCTCTATAAATAGCAGATATATACAAATTTCTATTTATATCCTATATTCTTCTTTTTAAATTTTTTAATATATTTTTAAAATTTATTTCTAGGAGAGAGAGACAGACAGCGTGAGCAGGGGAGGGTCAGAGAGAGAGGGAGACACTGACTCTGAAACAGGCTCCAGGCTCTGAGCTGGCAGTCAGCACAGAGCCCAACGCGGGGCTCGAACCCACGAACTGCGAGATCATGACCTAAGCGAAAGTCGGACGCTTAACCGACTAAGCCACCCAGGCGCCCCTAAAATTTTTAATATTTATTTTAGAGAGATAGAGGGAGAGAGAGAGAGAAAGAGACACAGAGAGACACACACAATATGAGTGGGGGAGGAGCAGAGAGAGATGGGGACACAGAATCCCAATCAGTCCTCAGGCTCTGAGCTGTCAGCACAGAGTCCCTTAAACCCTTGAACCGTGAGATCATGACCCAAGCTGAAGTTGGACACTTAACTGCCTGAGCTATCTAGGCATCCCTGTAGCTTCTATTATACGTTTATTTAAATCTCTATTTATCTGGAGACTTGACTGACATATTTAAATAAAGCAGACCAATGGGCAAAAGGATAAATGGACGAGAATATGAGAAATTTGGTGAACTGATGATTATATCTTATCTTAAATGTGCTGTGGTTTCACTGATATATTAACTGTCCAAAGTCATTCGTACACTTTAAATAGGTAATATATTTATGTAAATTATTTCTTAATAAAGTTGGTCAAAGAAATAAAAGAGTGACAACCCATAAAGTAGTCATAGCTTCATAAAGAATGGTCTTTCTATCATGTGAGCCCCTGGGCTAAGCCATGTCCCAGTCACGTACCAATCCATGTCTTAAATGTTGATAAGCCTTGGAAAAAGTAGTAGAGAAAAGCCGAGAGAAATGATAAATTATTCTCTGCCTATTTTTGCCAACATTACTGAAATAGAAAGTGATTTCTAAAACGTCTACGTATCCACATTTACCCCTGCGGCATTGACTGATGAATATGGAGGAAATGCTTTGATGATCTACAGATACTCTGAGAAACCTAAGAGACCTAAGGTCTCAGCAAACAATTCATCTCAATCTTCCATTATCAACACAAATTGCTATTTTTTATTTGGTTGTTTGCTTGATTTTTTTGGAAGATGTTTTCCTCAGGAAATTCAATAATTCCCCATTCTTTGAGTTATGAATATCATAGTGTCCCTTATCCTCAAATATACCACAGGAGTAAAAAATAATTCATATTGCATCATTTATAATAGCATATTCTTTCATGGCCATTCAGAGTCCATCCTTTAAGTTTGATAGGTAAACTTTGGGGCTGATAGGGAATTTCTTTCTTTTTGATAGCGTTACACAACTTTCAGGTTTGAGATTGTCAGAACCTGTCATATGGAAAGATCTTCACTGACAGTGAAGCTAATTATAGAGAAATGGAAAGAGGGAGAGGGGAAGATAATAGATGATCAGAAAAAATTTTTTTAAAAAGACAGAGGGGTTATTTTTAAAATACATAATAAAAATTCCAAATATTAAATCAATGAGAATTGTAGAACACTAACAGCTAGAAATAGCTCTATTTTGCACATATATGTTATACATTTCTGTGAAAAGAGCACCAATCTTTTCATCTGTAGCATCTAGCATAAAGTCTGATGCCTTAGAGATTGCCCTGAAAACAAATGGTGATTAAAAGAAGCAATTACATGGATGCTCAAAATAGGTTACTTACAATTGTGGGGGTGTAGGAGTGAGAAGAATGCTGTCATAATTCACCAGTCCATATACTCATTTAGAAATCCTTTCTTCACTTTTCAATTTTTGGATAGCCACATGTGTAGAGACTAGGGTAAGATGTTCTACTTCAATATATAGTCACTTTCTCTTAATCTAATGAGTACAAAAATCAACACAGACATGGGTACGGCATTTTTATGGGCTATCATTCTTATAAGAAGCACAGAGATTCCCATACTTTTTCTTAAGGGAATACATTCTAAAGAATCTCAATATGTCTCTAGGGCACTTGAATTATGTGTCTCAAATCTATCCCATATACAGATAAAGCAACAAGCAGACCAAAATATATTTCCTTCGAATATAACTCAGTTGTCCACACAATATTGAAAAGTGTTTGTGTTTCTATATATTGGTCAATAAATATGTTCATTACCATGGTTACTGAAATAACATAGAATTTGCCATAAAGGAATTACTATCCAAAATTTTATCAGTGTAATTCATTTAACATGTGTTTGACATTTTCATTTAAATAACAAACATATATTTACTGGGTAGAAGATTTTCAAGTGAGCTGAAAATGCAAGTTGGAGTCAAGACAACTAGGTCTGTAACCATCATAACTGTTATTACCCAAAGGCTCTGATTTCATAAAAATTTAAACTTCCTTAATTAAACCACTTTTTTGGTCTTCAGAAGATTTGCTTATTTCATTACACATCTAATAAAATTTTCAGACAGGCTCATGGACTCAGTCAATAAATTCATTGATCAGGGTTTCTACTTTTAGTACATCTGTGTAAGTCCACAACAGTTCAGTCCATTCCCTGATAACAACTAGATGCTCAAAATAAGATAAAGCAAACAACCATATGAGAATTTAGAGTGGTAAATGAATGCAAGCTGGTTGTGGGAGGGACTTAATTATTCTAATTAAAGTCACACAGAACCTCCACCCCATTATATTCTCAGAATATGACCCTTGCCTTCAGTTTAGACCCTTGTCATCACCATCATGGACCTTAAGCATTTCTTATTTTAATTAAAACAATCTGCCAATGTTATTATTATATTATTATTAATAATTATTTAAATACCTTGGTTGATAATAAATAAGAGCACAGTTGTAAGCATACCCACGTGCTCTTATTTAAGTATTAAAATGACTTCATATGTCTTATTCTGTATCATAGTAAGTACTAGAAATTAAGCGACTGAGGTCACATAGAAAGGAGTATATAAACATGTACTAGAAGAGTCTAGGCAGTCTTTTTTATGTGAAATTTACTTAACTTATTAAATATTAAGTATAGCTATATTTTTCAAGTGGCTTTTGGTGCATTTACACCATTGTTCTACCACCACCTCTCTCTAGTTTTAAAACTTTTTCATTATCTCAGAACATCCCATATGGTTGACTCCCTCCCATCTCTAGAAACCACAAATCTTCCTTTTTGTCTCTAAGTAATTGCCTAATCTAGGTATGTCATACAAAAAGAATCATTATTGTGTAACCTTTGCATCTGGTTTCTTTCACTTAGCTTAATATTTCTAAGATTAATTCCAGTTGCAGTATGTAGCAGTTTTTAATTGCTTTTTATGGCCGAGTAATATTCCATTGTATGTATATACCATAGTTTGTTTATTTGCCCATTCATTGATAGAAATTGGGCTGGTCGCAACTTTGGGCTATTATGAATAATGCTGCTATAAACATTTATGTGCAAGTATCTGTGTGGGCATGTATTTTTGCTTCAGAAACTCTATCAATAGTGTATGATGGAATAAATTAACTGATAATGTGTCAGTCTTAAATGGCACTATGCTTAGATCTTGAGGAAAATTATAGTTGCCATGGTTTGGAGCTAAACAGAATTACTCAGCTTCTAGAGTTGGTGAATCTGTGTGTAAAGTATGAAGACACTTAATTTAGAAATGTGAAATTCTAGGGCTATTTGCTGATACTTATTACTTGGAGAAATTGTAATTTGATTTAAGTCTCCACAGGCTATTCATTTCAAATGTATATGTGAAGTACTTCTTATGAACAGGCACTATTTTAGGAGTTAGAGATTTAAAGATGCAAATTCATTATTCTCATTCTCATGAAGTCTGCACTCCCAAGATATAATAAAAGCATCTAAATACAATAAAATAATTGTTTAATGGATGTTTCTAAAAACTGCATTGGAAGCACATGGGAAAGAAGAACTGAGTTTGCCTAGAGGAGTTAACATTTTGCTGAGACTTAAACAACAAATATGAGTTTTCTAAGTAGGCAATCAACTGGAGACTTTTTCTGGTAAATTTAATAACACAAAGGCAACAAAGGCAAAAAAGAACACTGTTCTGAAGACCATCAGCAGTTTCTTATTGTTGAAGTATAAAGAAAGGTCTAAATCATTAAGGTTCCAGAAAACTAGCAGAGACATATAAAGTTTATTCTTTAGGGGATAAGGAATATGCAGGCAGCCACTTACAGACCTTTACATTTCATTCCATATTTTATGGAGACTAACTTGAAGATTTAAAAATATCACTCTGGCAACAATGCATGCAAAGGAGGAAAGGAGCTGGGCACAGAGTCCAGGAGGGTATAAAAAGGTCATCATCTAGCTGAGAAAGAAAGATGTCCTAAAGTAAGGCCAAAGGAGTGTGGATATAGTAGAAGGAATAAATATAAAATATACTTGATGTCTATACTAAAATGACTTAAGAATCGATTGTACCTTGGAAACAACAAATATAATACCATATGCAAGAATCTTTGGTGGTGCCTTTCACTGTTCTAGAAATAACAGAAAGATAAGCAATTTTGAAGAATGAAGATGGTCTTAGGTTGAACATATTTAATTTCTCTTTTCTGAGTGTCATCAGGGTGAATATATTTCAGGGTGGATCTGGATCCCAGAAGTAGCCTAGTTAGGAGGTACATAGTTAGGAACCATGATCATATAGGTGACTGAAGAAATAGCATAATTACTGTAGAAATCATTTCAAGCTATTCCTTCAAGCCATATTCCTGCCTTTCTGATTCAAAGTATGTTTCAGGTCCTCTATTTAATATATGTATATATTAAAAAGTGCTAGAGATCAAAATTATCATGGAATTCCACGTTCAAGATGGGGTCAAAGGAAGATCCTAAACTCACCTTCTTCCAGGGACATAGCAAATATACAGCTACCTGTGAAATAATTCTATCTGAAAAGATCTGAAAACTAACTCAACAGTTCCTCCAGAACAAAGGATAAAAGGGCCACATTGAGATAGGTAGAAGAGGTAGAAATCAGGTCTCACCAAAAACACCATAGCTGTGCTGTACCTCCCCCAGTTGGGAAGGATCTCACAAATATGGAGTTTCTCCCTGAGGAACAAGAGGTTTGTGATCCACACCAGGCACATCAACCCCTTATAAGGACCTGTATCAGAAAGATGAGCTCCCAAATGGTTGGGCTTTGAAAACCAATGGGGAGATATCCAAGAGAACCAAGAGGCTGTAGAAACTGAGAGATAGCTCTTAAAGGGCTCACACCCAAACTGGCTTAATCAATAACATTGTATTTCAAACTTGAAGGATGCTAAGAAGTAAATCTTAAAAATTTCTATCACAAATACAAAAAAGCAAAAAAAATGATTTGTAACTTTGGTGACAGATGGTAACTAGACTTATTGTGGTGATCATTTCATAATGTATACAAATTTGCATCATTATGCTGTACATCTGAAGCTAATATAATGTTGTATTCTCAATTATACTTCAATAAAAAATCATCATAAACAAAATTTGAAGTGAAGTATAAGCCTGGTCAAAAATAAATGCAATAATCATTAACAGAAGTTAGCTGTCAATAAGTGAAATATAAAAAAGACTGACATCCTGATATGAAATTTATATATGAAGAAAAACAATTGAGCACCACAGATGTTAAAATCAATTTACTCATATAAGTAATTTAAACAAATAGCAGAATAAAAATAAGATGCTTATAAATTTTTATATACAATGGTACAATTTTTTTTTATAATAAAACTCTGAAAACATTAATGATAATAGACTATTTAAATTATATTATATTCATAGAGTAGAATATTATGTATTTGCATATAATATAGTAAATATAAAATAATTTTATTGCCAGTAAAATTTCCCATATTATTATTAAGGAAAAAATAGCAAAATAGTTATAGGCATTTTGTTTCCAATTTATGTATAAGTAGTTGAAATTGGAATTATATTTTTGTGCTTTATTTCTAGTTGATTTCTACAAAAATATGTACATAATTTATCAAAATATATTAAAATAGCAAAAACAAATAAAAACATAGAGATGTATATATGGTAAGAAAGTACCAGGAGAAAATGGATTTTATAAAAATTTTGAAAAGAAAGCATAGTAGTAATTGCAAATACCATTATATCCCATAAGATGATGAATAATAAGTGACCATTTTCTTTGTTAAATATGAAGGAATTGTAAAATGTGAGTGCTATATTGGCATGATTAAGTTGAAAGCCAGAAAATATTGAGGTGTATATATAGTTTAAGATAGTAGATCTAGTGGCAGCAACCCTGTCTGATTCACTGAAATCTCAGATCTAAAACAAGTGTAGCATAAACTAGGCCTACAACAAACATCGTGAAATTAAGGAAATGAACAGACAAATAACAAATAGTTAAATTTTTCTTGGAAAAATAATAAACAAGAGTAGCATGAGTTACTATATTCCAAGTTGAATACATTGTCTTGGTTTATTTTCAGAAAAGCAGACTCTGACAAAAGATGTAAATGTAGACGTTTATTTAGGATCTCGGAAGCACAAAAAGAGGAAATGTGGAAAAGACGGAGTGGTAGGCAGATACATTTAATGGCCTCTTTATCTCATACCCAAGGGTCGCATCCTGTGTATTCCCTTCCCCTGAGCCTGTGAATAGTATGTACAACTTGCTTCTGACCAGTTGAACATGGCAAAGGTGATAGGATGTCACACCTGTAATTATGTTGTTATACGGCACAATAAACCAGTCTACATCTTTATTAATTAATGTATTCACTCCAAATAATTGTTAAATGTTCATTATGTGCCAGGGAGAGTAAACTGTCGTAAGGATTAAAATGAGGGTGAATAGTCCATTATAAAAATTCAGGGAGCTCTAGTTTAAGTTCCATCTCACAGCTGTCACATTCAACAGGAAGTGTTTTCTTCTTAGAAGGGAGGAGAATGCTTTTGAAATCCTCATAGGAAAAAATGATACATCTTACACAGAGCCACCACACACAATCATCCCTGTTCCCCCTACCTCAGATCTTTCATTTTGCTCTTTTCTTATGAAGATCTGAATCTCAAAGAGATATCTGCATTCTCAAGTTCATTGTAGCATTATTTATTAAGGCTGATATGGAAACAGCCAAACAACTTAATGGGTATTAATGGATGTGAATGGATAAAGAAGATATAGTAAATAGACAGGTAGATTATAGATAGATAGGTAATACCTGAATATAAAAGCTTTAAAAATACACAAACATTTTAGAGTTAAGATACTAATTCAGCAACGTTATAGGATAGAAGATCAATACATAACAATAAGTTGTATTTTTATGTTCTCCCAATAAACAACTTGCAAAGAAAATTAAGAAAATAATTTATTTATAGTAGCTAGAAAAAGAATAAGACAAGTAGCAATAAATGTAACCAAGGTGATACAACATGTACACTGAAAACTAAAAAATACTGCTGAAAGTAACTATTTAGTTAAGTCCTAAGTAAATAGAAATAGATTTGTGTTCAAAGGTGTTAAGGTAACAGTACTTCCCAAAACAATATACAAATTCAATGAAATCCCTATTAAAATCCTAGTGGCCATTTTTGCAGAACTGGAAAGATAATTCTGACATTCATATGGACTTGCAAGTAACACCAAATGGCAAAAATATCTTTGGAAAAAAAAAACAAAGTTGGAAGTTTCATACCTCCCATTTCAAAAGTTATTACAAAGCTATAGTACCAGCATAGCAGTAGACATAAATAGACTAAATGCATATAATTAAAAGTCCTGAAGTAAACTCATAGATCTATGATCCACTGGCTTTTATAATGGTATAAACACATTGCATGATGGAAAAAATAGTCTCTTCAAAAATGGGTGCTGGGACACCTAGATACCTGTATGTACAAAATGAAATTAAATTTTACCTCACACCAAATACAAAATGTAAATCAATGGGCTAAATATAAGGGTTAGAAGTATAAAACTAGGAGAAAAATGTAGGGATAAATCTTCATGAACTTCAATTTGATAATGGTTTCTTACACATGATACCAAAAAATACAAGCAACAAGAACATAAATAGGACTTTGTAAAACTGAAAAACAAATGTACATCAAATGACGCTATCAAAAGTAAAAACACAAATGCAAAAAATTATAAATCATATATCTAATAATGGTCTACTATCTAAAATACACATAGAGCTCATATAATTCAACAACAAAAAGACAAACTACCCAATTTAAAAAGGAACAAAGAACTCCTTTCTCCAAAGAATATAAACAAATAGCCAAAAGTAACGCAAACAGTCAACACAATTGGTTAGTGTGAACTGCAAATCAAATCACAGTGAGATCTTTCACAGGTACTAAAATGGCTATAAGTAATATAAAAAGTGTTGGTGAAGATGTGAAGGAACTGAAATGCTTGTACATTTTAGTGAAGTGTGAAATGGTCATGCTTCTATGAGAACAGTTTGCCAGTTCCATAATACAGTATACCAAGAATTTCTACATAATCAAGCAATTCCAATTGTAGATATATGTTCAAGAGATTTGAAGACAGATATTCAAACATAACATTCACATTAATGTTCATTGCAACACTCGTCACAATAGTTGCAGCCAATTCAAGTTTCTATGAACTGATGAATGGATAAACAAAATGTGCTATAGTGATACAATTGAATTCAGCCAAAAATAGAAATTAATTACTCATACATGCTACAGAATGATCTTTGAAAATATTACACTTAATGTAAAAAGCCAGATATGAAAGGGCACATACTGTATGATTACTTTTATATGAGGTTTTTCACAATATAAAAATCCATAGAAACAGAAAATAGGTTAGTAGTAGCCAGGTGCTATAGGGAGGGAAGGATGGAAATGACTATTTAATGGGTATAGGGTTTCCTTTGGGATGATGAAAATGTACTAGAATTAGAAAGTGGTAGTGATTACACGCCATTGCGAATATACTAAATGCTACAGAATTTTACACTTTAAAATGATCAAAATGTTTAATTTTATGTGTATTTTACCACAATGAAAAGTATATGAATGTCTTACCAAAATAATGGATTTTGCATTCATAAAAATGTATATAACAACTAGTAAATAGGATAATTTACAAAGAAAGTAAATTCCTCAAAAAAAGTTATATATAATAAAAGAAATAGATAATAAGATCATGTCATTTGGCATAAAATTGAAAAAGTATTCTCAATTGAACAGACAAAGCTATTTTATGACTTTTGCACTGGACCGGTAGTATACATATGGCTTAAAACATGTAAATGAGTGTATACACACAATCGATCCAGAGAATAGAATACAACCAGCTGTTATTTGAAAAAATGAGAATTACTGTATCTCACATAGTCCCAAACAGTATATTCAAAACTTGAATTCCTTATCCTTTTCTAAGTAAGTTCTGCTATTATATGCTCCATTCATTTAGTGGCACATTTTAGAGATTTCAAAGCAGAAACAGCATTACCTTCCCCTTATGCATGTATCTGATTTTTACCAATACAACGCCTTGTCAATGTAGTGTCTTGACTGGTTTTAAGAGTTCTGAAATTCAGACTTAATACATAAAGATGGAGAGATGCATGGCCTATATAACTGAACATTTTTAAGGAATATCTTCTTATACCCAGTTAATTATATATTTTACTTATTCTCAATGACCTCTGTTCCACAAATATATAAATTGTGGATTTATTTATAAGTCCCCTAGTTAGACTTGGTGTATCCTTATGAAAGCATTTTGTGCCACGGCTCTCCCTCTAGTAGATATTATTAAAGTTTTGCCTAGAAATCTTTCAAATCACCATGTTTAAGAGGGTATTGGTCCTGATAATATCCCTCTTTCATTTTTAGGTGTCTCTATTAACAAAAGACAATACATTAAGGCATGCAATTCCTTCCTACAAATATTTATTTTTTCATCCCTTGCATTTTATGTTTTATGTCATTTTTTAAGACTTCCATTACCTGAAGGAAAATTATAATCTCTTTTATCACTCATATTTAATCCATACACATATATTTTAAACATAACTCTAGAATATAAATCCCTCATGATATGGGATATGTATTATTTTTCTAGGTATATAGCATTGGGTTAGCCTATGGCAGTCGTGGCACTCATCAATCAGTTTATACATGCTTGTGTAATGGCAGTAGAAGAAAATGGTTTCATGAGAAACATTGCTGAATCAGGATGGTAATTTCATAAAAATTAAAACGACGCTATGAATATGGCAGGTTCTGATAATGGCATCTGAGCAACAACATATGAATTGTTTCTCTTTATAAGTCATGTTTTGCTTTAAATTAAAGAGAAGTTATAAACAGAAAGTAATAATTTCTTTTTAATTGGAACTTTTATAAAGATAATTATAGATTTACATGTAATTATAAAAAATTATATAGACAGATCCCAAATGCCTGTCCCTTACACTATTTCCCCTAATGACTGACTTCATGCAAAACTCCAGCATAATATCACATCAAGAGTTTACTCTTGTACAATATACTAATCCTATTCAGATTTTCCCAGTTTTACTTATACTGATGTGTGTGTGGCTATATATTTATTCTACATAATTTTATCATAGGTAGGTTTCTGTATCTAATACCACAGTCAAATATAGAAAAGTTCTATTACTACAAGGATCCTTTTTGGAAAACATTCCTTTTCAAAACAGAGGAACTCTTAATCACTTATTATATATATTTTCTTTTTGTTATCAAGTATGTATTAAAAGAGATATATTACTTGAGGGAGTGTATTTGTGTCCACACATAAAAAATATTCACATTGAAAGGTTCCTAGAGAAAGTATCCTCCAAATTATTCACTGCCTTTAAAATGACTCTAGCATGAGGGATGTAACCAATACCTTGGGAGAAAAATGTGTGAATAATAAATACAGCTGTAACACAAATTATGTACTACTTTCACTTTGATTTCCTGACTGAGAACATCATCTTAAAATGTGATAAAATAAAATTGCCTACTTTTCTCCGAAGCCTGGCTTATGTAATTTTAGTGTCAATATCTTTCAAGCCTGGTGTTCCCAGGAATAGCTTTCATTAGAATAACACAGTAAAAGCTGAGAAGAAAGCTGAGCTGCCATTCAATGTAAAATGTACCTTATGAGCTGCTTTCCATAATTGTTACACACACATTACATGAGACAAGATGCAGGGTTATGAAGTGATTGGGGAAATAATATAAAAAGAACAAAGAAGAATAAATCTGTCAAATATATTCCTTTTTTTTTTTGGTTTTATTGCTTAATTTACCTTCCTAGAAAAGGATGTTGTAGAATACATTTTATAATCTTACATAGATGGTTTTAAGAACTAAAACCAAAAACTAACTACTGGAGATTTCTAACTGAGCTATTAACATTCTTAATAAATGCTATTTTCAATAAATAAGATTATAAAGGGATATGAGAATGTTTGCCAGATGATACACTTTTTACTATCAATTTATAATTTCCCAAATACATGAAGATAGAAGATAGATTTGCTCAATATTAAAATAATATATAATACCAAACATTGTTATAGTTACTTTCATCTCTATTACTCAAAAAATCACTTATATCTAGAATATAAGTGAATCATTGCTATGACTACAGGTAAAAGAGCTGAGAAATGAAGAAACTATGAACAATCATCCTTTCAGTAATAGTAATATGACAGAATCAGAAGTTCTGATAACTAAAATACATGCTCTCTAAAGTATCTGCCACAGGGGCGCCTGGGTGGCTTAGTTGGTTAAGCGTCCGACTTAGGTCATGATCTCGTGGTTCGTGGGTTGGGGCCCCGCGTCGGGCTCTGTGCTGACTGCCAGCTCAGAGCCTAGAGCCTGTTTCAGTCTGTGACTCCCTCTATCTCTGACCCTCCCCTGTTCACGCTGTCTCTCTCTCTCCTAGAAATAAATAAAAACATTAAAAAAAAATAAAGTATCTGCCACAGTTAAGTGCTTAAAAGAAACTCCACATCTGTATTATTATTATTTTATTAGGAAACAACCAATCATTTTAAACTTTTCTACTAAAAATAAAAATTAATTTATATAAATAATATTCAGCAAACAACTTTAATAATTGACCTCTTAAATCTCTACTACTCAATAAAATCTATGGTTGGTATTGATATGTGACCATGCTAACATTTTCTTAGTGATAATTTTGGTTGTATATAACTTCATATAAACTCACCCACAAACTCAGTGGATTCTGTGGGGTAACTGGGCTTAAACTGATGATTCTTTTTAATGAGGCAATAATTTGATGCCAACTAAGGATGCTCTCATCTGAAGGGTCTACAGGACTACATGTCCAAGGTAAATCACAAGCATGGTTACATATGATGTTAGCTGAGGGCTCTGAGTTTAGCTGTCAAAGTCTACAGGATTACCCTTTCATTTGGGGTTCTTATAGATGATGGATGGGTTTCAACAGGAATGTGTTGAGAGAGAATTGCATGTGTGAGCACATATATACTGAAAGAAAACAAACAAATAAGCAAACTTAGGATGGGGTTCTAATAAATATCAATATTTTTTAAATGGGCACCAAAAATAAAAAAGAGTCTGAGAAGAGAAGTAAGCTGGATGTATAGGAAGAAAACAAGAACATTATTTTGTCATGGAAGAACTTTAACAAATGATATTGAGAGGTTAAATAAGATAAGCATTAAATTCTATATTTAATGCTTAGCAATAAGCAGATTACTGCAGACATGTGAAAGCAGTTGAATCATAGGCACAAGAATGAGGAATAAATAGGAAAGTGTAGAAAGGTGTTGATGACTTTAAAATAGAGGAGAGGTGGGGCACCTGGGTGGCTCAGTCGGTTAAGCATCCGACTTTGGCTCAGGTCATGATCTCATGGTTTGTGGGTTTGAGCCCTGTGCCGGGTTCTGTGCTGGCAGCTCAGAGCCTGGAGCCTGTTTCAGATTCTGTGTCTCCTTCTCTCTCTCTGCTTCTCCCCTACTCATGTTCTGTCTCTGTCTCAAAAATAAATAAACTATAAAAGATTAAAAAGAAATAAAATAGAGGAGAGGGATAAGAGAGCAATGAAGGAGAAAGGATGCTAATAATTCCATCCTGTTAAAAATTTGTTTCATTTTATTTGTAGATTCTGCTTTGTTGCAAGAAAGAAGGGGCATGCTTATAGTACTAAAAGGGAACCAATAAATAGAAATGTCAGGACACAAAAGGAAAAAAAAGAAAATCTATGATTTAAAAAATTTTAAAATCCTCATTTTTTTCACATTATGCTGTGAAAACTTTGTTATGATAGTGGTTGCAATGATTTTTTGTTCAGGAGCCACACACTGTGATTGAGCTCTATGTTCTTTTGGTTATAATTGGAAATTCCCCATTTTATATATTTTTCCTTTTATTTTAGGCTCAAAATTTTCCTTAAGAACACTTTTCCTGATATTTATATACTTGTCTTATTTTTATATACACATTTTCATATTTTTGAAAGACTTTATTAGAAATAAAGGAAAGATTTTTTGGAGGCAGCTGAAATCTTAGAAGTTAAATTATATCAAAGCAATACATACAGCTAAATTTCCTGAATGACAGAGGTGTTGAACATGATGAAATACCATTTAGTTTATTAAATATAAGGAGTAGCAGTAAGATATATTCCATATCAAAGGCATAAAAATGATTTATAATATTAATTAGCTTATATCACTTATTTTAAGACTACAATTGAACATTAACCAAAGTGACCCTTTATATTTTGCTTATAGTATTGAGATACATGATGCTGGACTGCCTCCATTGATTAGCCTAAATATAATCATTATTATTTATAAAAGTGTTCTTATTGGATCTTTAATAAGAGTCATGCAACAGGCACATTTTCATTAATCAAACAAAGGTAAATTATCTATGAACTGGGATATCCACTATAGAATGAAGACATTAGAGTCAATGAATTCTTAGTGAGTTCATGGGTTGAACGTTTTACATTATACCTGGTCTTACTTCTAAAGCTACTGTCAGTAGATTACAAATACTTTGCCTATATGGTTTGCTTAGATTGAAAGACTGCGATCTCAATGACCTTCTTCCAAGGATGAGTTAACAAGATTGATTTAGAGATTTGTCACATAGTGCTATAAAGCTTTTGTCAAAATGAATTCAATACTATGAATAATTTATTAATATAAGCATTTCAAATCAAAGTAGAGAATTCACGTTTTCTCATTTTAATACTTCACTGTAAAATAAGTAATTAGTAATTATTAGACCATCTATGTGATAAAATAGTTTATTTTACATTAGTTAAGCCAAGAAAAATTAAAAGAATATATTTAAAAGAATAAAATACTATAAAGTGAAACTGCATAAATATTAATTATAATAGTGGAACAAATGTGATAAATACATTTTAATTTCTAAGTTGTAATGCTACTCTACTGCTGAATAACAGAATAAAAGAATGTACGAAGAGAATATTGGTTTCATACTTCTTATAAATATAATTTATTGATTTCAAGATTTGGATTATTTATGTCAGGTACATAGATATGCACATATAATCTCTAAAATATCTCTAAATACATACACATAGGTATACTTTTCTCATGTTACTTATAGATTTCTTTCAATAATAATAGAAAAACTATTGAGCAAAAGTATTTTCTTTTTTCTTTTATATTTATTCCCCCCAAATATCCTTTTCCCCTAATGATTTATAATGTCATACCTTTTGGATCTTTGCATAATTTATGTGCCTTTTTCTAATTTTTCCATTTCTTTCTGTTGCAAAAAGTTTACAGAGTTTATATTTTTTACCCAAAATTCTTATGAATACCATCATTCTCTTTAATTCTCTGATATCACTTTGATGATATATTATGGAGATACATCAGAGGGTTGCTATTGCAATACTACTGTATTATTGTAATATATCAAAAAACATCAATAGTCTGTTGTTATAGTACATTAATAAATCATAAGTGTAATTTTAGTAGATCCATAATAGCTTTGCATTTTTTAAGTGTTTTATTAAAATTGAAGCAATAGAATTAATTCAAAAAGTGGACACAATAAAAATTGGCTACATATGCTACTGGTTTAGCAATAAATTATACATTTACCTTCATATTTCAATGAAATGAGATTTTTATAGTAGAGTTTAATCATGTGTGTTGGGGAGACTGAACTTCCCTAAAGTAAAGAATGATTATTCCTTGGAACAATTACCCACTTCTTTTTTTCAATGTTTGTTTGTTTGTTTGTTTATTTATTTATTCATTTTTGAGAGACAGAGAGAGAGAGAGAGAGAACATGCATAAGCAGTGGGAGGGGCAGAGAGAGAGGGAGAGAGGGAATCACAAGAAGGCTCTGCGCTGTCAGCACAGAGCCCAACATGGGGATCAATCTCACAAACTGTGAAATCATGACAAGCT
Source organism: Hyaena hyaena (assembly GCF_003009895.1). Taxonomy (NCBI): domain Eukaryota; kingdom Metazoa; phylum Chordata; class Mammalia; order Carnivora; family Hyaenidae; genus Hyaena; species Hyaena hyaena. The sequence continues at coordinate 256,498 of NW_024082241.1, read as the reverse complement.
GAAATCCACAGTTGGATACAATTTACTGAGCCGCCCAGGTGTCCCTACCCATTTCTTAAATAATACCCACAACCAAAGGAAATATTGAAGGAATATACTGAAAGCTACTATTGTACTAATTGAGCTACTCTTCTTATTACAAACTATCTTCATTTTTTTTTCTGTTCAGATTTTTTTCTGATAGATTGTTAGTAGGAACAAAACACAAGATTATATTGTTATAATTGTATATAGAACATCAATCTCCACATTCATTTGTGTTCTTTATTTGTATGGATGTGATTTAAGTTAATAATCTGAAGGATAAGGACAAGTTATAAGTTGATGTAGACAGATGAAAAGTGTAAAATTGAAATGGGAAATAGATAATTTAATCCCAGCAAACAAACGGGGACTTTGAAACCATACCACGATGGAATTTGACAAAAAGTGGCAGGTGATTGTGCTTGTTAGTCACTTATTTTATATAACTGTTAGGATAGATTCTGACCTTTTCCAAGATTAGCCTGAAAGTTTCTGATAGGGAGATCTAAAGAGATACATGAATGTAAACAAATCATGATATTACAATGTGATCAAATTAAAAATAAAAATGAAGTGATTTAAGTTTAGGTTTTAATTTTGCCTACTTATTGTTATGCATGCTATATTTTTGCAGTACTAACCCCTGATAACCCATTTCTCCCTATATCCATGCTCACAAGGCCTCTGAGCTTAGCATATGGCTTGCTTTAGCCAATGGAACAAAAGTTAACATGAGCAGAAGTTTAAAACTGTTTATGCATTGGGCTTATCCTCTCCTGATTCTTGGATCTCTTCTGCCACCATGTGAACAAGTCTGGATTTATCTTGTAGAGAAAGAGGCCACATGTATAGAGAGGCTTTGGTAGCAACAACCACCCCAGCCATTGCAGTTGAGATCTCAGATGTGGATTAGTCTATCCTATACCATAGAGCTACAGCTAATCCAACCCACCGAGATGAATCAACCAGAGAATCTACAGAATAGTAAGGCATAATGACTTTTTACTAATTTAATCTAGAAGATTTAGAGTAGTTTCTTATGAGGCAAATTCAAGCTGATACTTTAGGAAGAGATATACTAGACAACATATATGTACTACTAATAACTTTGAATTATTTGAAAGCTTGATTGTAATTATGCTTATTTTCTGATAATTTATATTAATTTTATTTATATTTGTTTTCACTGCAGCTTAGAGGAGACTCCAGTAGTCAGTGCTGAAAACTGAGCTAACCTAAATATATTAATAAATGATTTTCCAAGGTTTTCCTTTTTTAAAGTACCTTTTTTCTCTTCCTCTGAATTAGTACCTTTTACACAAGTAAAAATGAAAGTCTAACACTATGAGATACAAAAGTAGTTTAGTTAGAATCTTTGACATTAATTGTCTAAGAGTTAAGCAAAGTAATTTCATGTAATTCAACCATTGGTTTAATGGAAATGAGAAATATAGAGGGAAGCATTAAAATAGTGAGAAACAGGGACATCTTTGTGGCTCAGTTGGTTAAGCGCCTGACTTCGGCTCAGATCCTGATCCCACAGTTGGTGGGTTAAAGCCCTGCATCAGCTCTGTGCTGACAGCTCAGAGCCTAGAACCTTCCTGACAGAACCTTCTGTCTCCCTCTCTCTCTGCCCCTATCCTGTTCATGCTCTGTCTCTTTCTGTCTCTCAGAAATAAATAAACTTTTTAAAAAATTAAAAAGAATAGTGAGAAACAAAGGAACATGGGTAGGTTGACTGAAATATATATATATATATTTGTACCTTATTTGAAAGGCTTGTTGTTACATTTAAACATGTAACCTTATTTGAAATATGTACTTTATTTGAAAGGCTTGTTGTTACATTTAAACATGATCAATGTCTTTTTCTGCTAAGTAATGAATTATAGAAGTGAACACTAAATAAAACTACAGCAACATATATTACGTATGACAAGGATGGCATTGAAATAAATGCTAAAGGGGACACTTTATAAGTTTCATGGTAATAGAAAAGAAAAGCAGGTATGAAACTATACATATTCAGATGTTTATTTTAATAAAATAAAAAACGAATAATAGAAAATACTACTTCTATGATCACCTATAATAGAACTGATTTCATATCTTTAATGCAGAAACCTATACTAGAAGAGTAATGTGGAAGGAAATAGGCTTTATGGTTGTACATATTTGCTGGAAAATATAAGAATGGAATAAAATAATTGTACATGAAAGTATTTGGGTATTGAAAAAAAAAGGCAAAAGTTATTTAAATTACAGGACTCTATTAAATTCTACCCAAGAAGTTTGGCTAAGTACATTTGCAAGTCTAATTGCAGATTATAAAAATCAAAAATTAAAACAAAGTACAATATTGGGAAATTATAACCTTTTACATATTTTACTGTTATATATTTAAATATATTATCTGATAATTACTTAAATGGCTTTAAAATAACTTTCTCCATTATGTATAGATGGCTATAAATAATATGTTTTGCATAACTGAGTGCCATATGCTACTTTCACCTTACAGCAGTTATATGCAAAGTATTAAGGTCAATATCATCTCAATTTTATACAGAGGAACTGAAATCAAGAAAAGCAAAATGATTAGAATAATGCCAAACTGGAGAATTTCTGATTTGAATAAATGTCTTTTTCCATAAGATCCAGTAATTATCCAACATATTATAAAGTTATAGTTTGAGAATGTTTTTCTACATATAATTCTAAATTTCTAGATTGTTTAATGATACAAATCATAATATCATTAAGATGAATCAATGAATCACCATATTATCCCGTCATCTGTAATAGTTAAGAGGATAGAAAATAGAGCATAGCCAGATTCTATGATAGGAGAAATAAAATGAATCTGTTACAATATTTGACCTATGGATAGGCAGAATATGCATTTGAGTTTTTTAGGTTGATAAGAAATCACCCAAATAAATAAATAAATATTTAACATTTGTTTAACGAGATCAGAAAATTCTTCCATAACTGAAAATTTCAAGGACTATACTAAAGAAACAGGATACTAACAAGGAAAATTATACTGTAAGAGGATGATTTTCTCAAGGCATCTCAATGGTTTATTATAGAGAAATAATACACAATGTTGTTTTCTATGATGCCAGATGCTCAGCATATCATGATGTTAAGGGAAAGTGGAGATCCTGGTCTTTATAACTTAAATAACCACCACAATACATGTTCTAGGTTTATTTTGACATTGATATTTTGGTGGTGGTGTCAAGAGAGATATTGAGAGGAGGCTGAAATAATTAAATGTGCCATAATTCTAGGGGATCAGTTTTATAGATTTCAGTTTATATTGTCAATGTAGGCATGTTGCTTTCACTACAGCTGAAAAAATGTGCAACTACACTACACAAAGTGTGGAAGTTTAAAACATTTTCCCTAAAACATAAGAGCAGGTAGTTTTTTATTTCTCTTAATGGTTGTAGGAATGGGAGATTTGGGATGAAGCAAAACATTATTCATGTGGTCTGAATGTAAAGATACAATGTGCTAGGTTGTTTTTCGTTGTGAAAAAAGAAAGACAAGGAGAGGATTTCTGGAAAGATGGTGGTATAGAAGGACTCTAAGCTCACCTCCTTCCACAGATACACAGCTAGATAATACCATGTTAATGTCAATAACCTAGAAAATTACCTGAAGACTGGCCGAACAAACTCCACAGCTAAGTGTAGACAAGAGGTCACATTGAGGAGGGTGGAAAGGGCAGAGACATAGGAGCTACAGGACTGGGGGGAACATTCACAGAAGGGAATTACATCATGGGAATGAGGAGAGGAAAGAAACAGACTCTTAATTTTGAAAATGAGAGGGGCTAAATTTCCAGAGTTCTTGTAAACAAAAGGGCTGTACTATTAAGGCTCCTGAGAGAGCCAGAAAGGTAAGAGGGGACTGAGTCCCTGCCCTTAAAGAGACAGCACAACAAATAGTCCCTTGGAGACACAGCATAGAAGCAGCAGTTTGAAAAACACCTGGGGTATACATGAAGGACATTTATATACCGATCTTAAGAACACATACTGGAGGGGCAGGGATCATTGGGGGATCTCTCCAAGAACAAAAGACCTGGTGGACACCATCTCCCTTTCTTGCTCCTGCCAGCATAAACATACGGACACATGCGGGAACCTGCCCTCCGCCAACTCTTACTACCTAATTTGTAACAGAATGCCCCACCAATGTGTTCTCCTGAGGACATGTCCCGTCCCCTCCAACCAGTCATCAGACCCAGGACCTTCACACAGCAGATTCAACAAATCTTGCTAACACAGTGCAACTGGAATCTGGAGTAGGAAACAGAAATTCAGGGAGTCCAACACTAAGACATAGTAATTAAAATAGCAAAAAGTAGTGATGAAGAGGGAATTTCAAAAATAGGAAAAAAGAAAAGCTACATACAAGGAAAATCCCAGAAGGGTATCAGCAAATTTTTCAGCAGTAACTTTGCAGGCCAGAAGGGAGTGGCATGATATATTCAAAATGTGAAAGAAAAAACAAAAAACCAAAAAAACCTGCAACCAAGAATACTCTCCAGAAAGACTATAATTCAAAATAGGAGAAATAGAGAGATTGCCAGAAAAACAGAAGTTAAAGGAATTCATTACCACTAAACCAGCCCTACAAGAAATGTTAAAGGGAACACTTTGAGTGGAAAGGAAAGGCCATAAGCAGAAGTAAGAAAAGTGGGAAGTACAAAAGCAGTAAAATTAAATCTATATAATGAGTCAAGGGATTGACAAAATAAAAGGATATAAAGGATGACAACATTTCCCTAAAACACGAGGGGCAGAGGAGTAAAGGCTGGGTCAAACTTAAGCAACCATCAACTCAATATAGACAGTTATATGCATAAGATGTTATATACAAACCTAGTGGTAACTACAAATCAAAAACCAATAGCAGATATGCAAAAAGTAAAGAGAAAGAAATACAAGTATATCACTAAAAGAAGCTAACAAACCGTGAGATAAAGGGCAAGAAAAGAAAGCAACAGAGAGCTATAAAACAACCATAAAACAAGTAACAAAACTACAATGAATGAATACCTATCAGTAACTACTTTGAATGTAAATGGACTAAATACTCCAATCAAAAGTCACAGGTTATGGAACAGATGGAAAAGCAAGGTCCATGTATATGCTGCCTACAAGAGACTCATTTCAGATGAAGACACTGTGGATTTAAAGTGATGAGATGGAAAAGCATTTATCATGCAAATGGAAGTGAAAGGAAAGCCAGGGTAGCAATAATTATACCAGACAAAATAGACTTACAACAGAGAAGGCAAAAGAAGACAAAGTAGGAAACTACATAATCATAAAGGGAAAAATCGAACAAGAATATACCATAAGAAGATATAACAAATATTTATGCATCCAACATGGGAGCAGTCACTTTATGTATTTGGATTACATAAATACTTAAAGCAACAACAAACATAAAGGAAGTAATTGATAGTTATACAATAAAAAAAAGGGGGACTTTAATCCCCCACTAACATCGATGGATAGATCATCCAAACAGAAATCAACATGAAGATAGTGGCTTTGAATAAAACAACACACCAGATATATCTAACAGATAAATCCAGGGCATTCCATTCTAAAATAGCAGAATACATATTTATCTCAAGTGCACATAAAACATTTTTCAGAATAGATCATATTAGGTCACAAAACAAATCCCAACAAAAAACTGAAATCTTACCATCCATCTTTTCTGACCATAATGTTACGAAAACAGATCTACCACAAGAAAAAAAATGTGGAAAAAACACAAGTACATGTAGGTCAAATAAAATCCTACTAAACAATGCATAGGTCAACCAAGATATCAAAGAAGTATTTAAGAAATACTGGAGACAAATGAAAATGAAAAAAAAAGATTCAAAATTTTGAGAAGTAGCACAAGCTGTTATAATAGGAAAGTTTATAGCAATACAGGCCTACCTCAAGAAGCAAGAGAAATCTCATATGAATAACCTAACCTTATACTTAAAGGGGTTAGAAAAAGAACAAACAAAAGCCAAAACCAGTAAGAGGAAGTAAATAAAAAATATTACATCAGAATGAACACTGGGTCATGTATAGAATTGTTTAATCAATCACTATATTGTACACCTGAAACTAATAGAACATTATATGTTAAATATATTGGAATTAAAGTAAAGAAAGAAAAACAAGGATATGACTGTGAGTAATGAAATATATTTGTGTATAGTGTATGTATACTTGATTATAAGTGATATGCTGGCCTCAAGAAATAAGTAGCCCAATGTAGTACTGTGGCAATATTCTGTGCCAATAAGAATTGGACTTTGTGGATGGGATATCTCTGCAAGTAAGGCAGAAGGATGAAATTGACTGATAAAAGAAAAGATAGACCATTATTTGAATGAACACATTAGATCTAAATTTTGCTTGACTTTTAAATACAATTCCTATAATTAAGACATCTGATAATGCTGTTGGCCAAATATGTTAACACTCTTAGACATACAAACATACCAAATAAACAAGAATATACCTCATATAATTTTAGTTGATGTCCATTTGTGCATTTCCTATTATAACCAGAGGCCAAGGTCATCCTTAGTTATTTTTGCATTCAACGTTAATGTTTTTCCCACTGTGCCTCAGTTCTGTGTTGTTTTCCAAGTTACTATTAATTTTTTTAATTTTTCATAATTCTAAGATTATATTGAAACCTCTATATGAATAAATTAATTTATGTACAGTGTTAAAACAATATAAATCCTTAACTAAATAATGCTAGAGAAGTTAAAACATTTATCAGCTAAGAGAGCCAATGTGATAAATAGAAAAAAAAAACATAGTTCATCATTTGTAAACAGAATTCTGTTGAGAAATTTAAAAATTAAAGGATAGCTATTTCTATGAAAGATTATCTGGTTAAATGAATTGAACATCCAATCACAGAGTTGGTGTTACATCCTGAGTCATAACTGATATTTTTCATGGCATCTAATCTATTTACTTGAGTAAAGGAAAAATAACATGTGAAAGCAACAAGAGAAAAAGAAAGAAATTCAGTCAGATTATAATAGTAATTTCTCATCAGTTTGCCACTTTTCTTTGCAATTTTGTTAGTGTTGGAGGCTACTATTATTAGTCTATTATTGTTTGCCTGTTATTATGATGGATATGTTTAATCTTGTTAGAAGAGTTTACATCACATTAAAAATGACAAATATTAATATTATAATAAGCAGACTTTAAATATTAAAGCATTTCCATAATGATTAATAAAGTTATTTTCAAATTCATTCTTCTGAGTTATAGTCAGATATTGGAAACTCTTTTTCTGATTATATATAGTCAACTACCTAAGGTAATTTTGAAATTACACTTATGTTTTATTTCCTAGTAAAGTCTTAATAAGTGTTACATGTATTTATGATCATGGAAGTTATCTTATTATGAACAGTCAAGTATTTTTATCTGTCTCCAAGTATCAGTCAATACTACTGGATCGATAATGTGTCTTAAATCCAGGGTCAGGCGTATATAAAATATGGAAGGGAACATGCTCTATTTTACCTGCTTTGTAATGTCTGTAAAATATGTATGTTGAAATACCATATATTAAAGAGATATGTTGAGGTAGTGTTGAGGTATGTAGGTATGTTGAGGTATGTCTTCAGTATTTAAGCACTCCTTATGATAAAAGATTCCAATGACAAAAAGAAAAAAATCAGTATTATAGATTTGAGTCAACAAAAAAGGACTTCTTGAACTAATTAAATTTTGAGAGCAAGTATTAGAAGCCTTAAGTATAAAACATTTATCTTGCATTTTTTTAAATCTTCATACATTTATAATATGTTACAAGAAATTGATTTCTTTTTTTAATGTTTATTTTTGAGAGAGGCAGAGACAGATGGTGAATGGGGGAGGGACAGAGAGGGAGACACAGCATCCGAAGCAGGCTCCAGGCTCTGAGCTGTCAGCACAGAACCCGATGCTAGGCACAAACTCACTGACTGGACCAGGAGATCATGACCTGAACCAAAGTCCGATGCTCAACTGACTGAGCCACCCAGGTGCCCTGGAATCATTTTATTTCTATATTTAGTATTTATCTCTTTGGATTTCCTATGCAACAGGTCATAGTTGTGACATATTTAACATTAAAGATTTTAACAAATCTAGTATTCCATTAAAGTTTCATAGCATACAGTAAGTTTTAGGTTTCTTGTGCAGAGAATCCAGTTCACTTGCTCGTAAGTTGGCAAAACAGTTTGTCATGTAGTGATTGAGTCTACCAAACTACTCAACATATGCACTGCAAGGAGGCTTTGTTAGTCTGCTATATTTCCAGCAACCTCAAGAAGTCATAAAAAAAATAAAATTACCCTGAAAAGAAATCAACCACTTATTTGACTGATGAGAACGGTAATAAAATGAAGAGATCCATTGTAAATAAGTCTTAGCCTTTAAACTAAGGGTAAGATAAATAAAACAATGATTGTCCAATTTAGTAAATTGCATCAATTTATGTTGTGAATAAATACATGTATGCCTTTACAGAATTTTTAAAAAGGAATTATGAACTATTACACTCAGTATTCCTGCCAATGCCTAAATTCCTCACTCAGTAAGAATAGCATTTGAGGAAGAATTGATTTAATAAGAGTTAAGCATATGTTTAGAGAAAGAAAATTCTCAGGAGATTCATTGTTCTTGAGGGATCTTTCTATGAACTAACAGATTATAGGGAAACTAATGTGGTCAATATTCTAAACTTCAAAAAAGAATCAACATTGACTTATGCATTTAAAAATATACCTGAATTTTAAAGGTATTAAAGGTAAAGAGGAAGCTGTCTAAAATACTATAAAATAGTGTTCTCACATTGAAGAACCATATAAAAAGAACAGATGTCAGATAAAAGAACAGATGCCTATATAAGATGCTTATATAAACCTCTAAATCTTGGGAGAAAAAAATGTGTCAAGTTTAAGAAAAAATGATGGCTAACTGTACCTGTGAGGTCAGGTATCAGAATTTATAGTTATGTTATATTTTCCCTATCATTATGAATAATACATGTGAGCTCCCAAAGTAAGTACTTTTTTTCATGTAGGTCCAGGCCAATTAAAAAATCTCTACTTCTGAGATTGATTTTATATACACTGGAAATAGAGAAATATGTTTCTTCATAGACATTTAGGTAAGGTTCTATTCATCACAGATAATTTATTGTACCATTAACAAAAGTGACCATTGTAATAATAATTATCAAGTAAATGTTACTTATGTCTACTAATTCTATGGAGTTCAGCTCCATTGACAGAATATTTAAAGTACTTTTTAATTTAAACAGATAAAACTGGCAAAAATTTCATGAAATGGCAAAAAGCAATAGGAAAGAGATTAACTGGTGAGTATACAGATAAAAAAAAGAGAGGAAAAAAAGTATTTTTAAAAAATTTCCATGGAGACCTTACTGAAATTTAGGGTGGCTGAATTTATATAAATGTAATGAAAGCAATAATAAAAGTAGTATTCACTGACATTTGCTTGGTTTGTACTATGTGTTAGACACTAGGCATTTAACATGAAGTACCTTAGTGAGTATCACACCTATGCTTAAAATTAGTCTTGAATTGTCAAAACTTTTCAAAAATTTTGTTGGGTAGAACTTGATATATTTTTATTGGTATATATTTTAGGGTTTTATTCAAGTTTTTATATTTATGCTGCTTAGTTTGAAATAAATGAATAAATACTTATAGGTAGTATACATGTATATAAGATGTAATTTTAAATATTTAAAATTTTAAAATAAATCTCTTGAGTTATATGTAAATATATGTGTGTATATATGTATATATACAAATATATATATATTATATATATATGTGCTAGAAAACTATGCCCTTAAAATATGTGTGTGTGTGTGTGTGTGTGTGTGTGTGTGTGTGTATTTGCTAGAAAACTATGTCCTTAAAATTTTTCTGCTGCTTTAGCTTTTTTTTCTTTTCTTCCTAAGAATCTCAAATCTCAACAATCCAGAGCATATTATCTCATTAATCTGTGAGCCTTTTTGGTGACCTTGGTGACAAACATTTTAGTCTCCATTTCACAGATGAAGAAACTTGGATAGAGAAAGGTTAATTTGTTTGTGTAAGTTGACACATCATGTCAATTGCTATGTTCTCAGAAGAATATAGGTTTCTTGCCTAGTTGCCTGCTATTTTATCTACTATATCATTTTTGCAATAGTGAGAGACAAAATAACTCATAATAAAATAAAATACTGTATTAGCAGTTGGCCTCAATCACATTTTAGGCCTGTGGCTACATCTCTGCAATGTAATCTACTACTGATTGTAATATTCTTTTTTCCCACTCATCTTTAAAAATGTATCCATCCATCCATCCATCCATCCACCCATCCATCCACACCTAGCCTTTAGTTATTGTCTTAGTTGATTTAATCACTTTCTGGAAAGAAAAGAGCCTAAAGGAAGAGATCAGGGGCACAAAAATAATGACCTTTCTGAAAAAAAAGTAACAAATTGAATAGGTTTACTTTTATTCTGTTTAGAAGTAAGATTGAGTGGCCTGGAGTGGATAAAATAAAGTATACTAAATATATCTGCTTTTCCGCAGCCTAACAGAGATTGACATAAACAAAAATATTATTTTATATACTTAAACTACTTGGTTGTGACATTTTTAAAAAAATAAATCTTCCAAATTAAAATAAAATCTACATCTCTGACAAAGCAGGGTAAAATTTTTTTTCAATGTTATCCAATATGATCTATGTAAACATATTAAAATATGCTTTTCTGGAAAATCAGAGACCAAGTTTATAAAACTTGTCATATACTAAATTTTCAATTCCTAATTTGACAAATCTTAAACAAAACTATCAATAGTTTCATTTCTAAAGTAATCAACTTTTTTTCTGATTGGCAAAAAAAAAAAAGTAATCATTTTATAGTAAAAGAAGTCATGTTGCATAAACTTTGTCTAGAAATCTAACTGAGAATCAGAGCTACATGCCAGTTAATAAATTCACATGTAACTTACTTGTTTAAGTCTTATTTTCCACATCTTCTTTGTGCAATGGAAATAGAATGGGTATCTGTTATTTGATGTCATCCCACTATCTTTAACATGGCTTTAGCATTGGAGTGGAAGAGATTGAGTCCATAAGGCTCAAGTTGTATATTGATTTATGAGTCTAAGGCCAGGGGAAGACAGGAAAGATGGGACATATTCAATTGTGCAAAACATTTCATCACCATTGAAAAGATATATCTGAGCAGGGGAAGGGATGAATAGGCAGAGCACAGAGGATTTTGAGAGGGCTGAAAATATTCTGTATGGTACCATGACAGACAGATGCTATTACATTTTTGTTACAACCCGTAGAATGTATCATACCAAATGTGAAATGCAATGCAAACTATGCTCATTCGGCAATTATGGTGTGTCCATGTAGGTTCATCAGTTGTATCAAATGTACATTCTGGTAGTGCTGATAATGTGAAAGCCTAAGCATATGTGGTGGCAGGAGGTATATGGGAAATTTCTGTACCTTCCTCTCAATTTTGTTTTGAACCTTAAACTGCTATGAAAATATTTTTATTAAAAATTCATGACATACAAAAGAACAAAAGAAAGAAAGGAAGGCTATCCCTGAAATAGTCCACTGGTCTATCCACTGGAGGGTGACACATAGAGAAGAGCTCTTAGCTGACTTTCATATGAATAAACAAGATGAGCTAAAATCACCTAAGGGCAGGCTGCATCAGCTGTCAACCAGCCAACTCAAAAGTACATAAGCTATAATTATAAATTTGAAATATTATTTGCAAAAATTTATTATCCCATCCCCTATATAACTCTTGTGTGTGTGCGTGTGTGTGTGTGTATGTATGTGTGTTTTCAACTCCTTTCATTAAAGAACAGTTGTCTTTCTCCCTACTCCTTACACTCTCTCTTTGAGCAATATTATGTGGGGAGTATTAACTTGTGCCTGTTGTTAGCCTAAGCTACTCCTGTTCATTCGCTTGCAATCCTGCCACATTATGTGACAAGCAAAAGGAGGTACCCTGTGGAACAAGAATCTATGCGGCTGTGAATACAGTTAATGTATTCATTCCAGCTGAGGCCCTAGAGGTATAAGAAACCCCAACCAGGATCATTACTTTCACTGTTTGGTGTGCAATTAACTTTAGTCTCATGGGAAGCCCAGATGAGGCCAGAAGTACCACCCAGAGAGAACAGTCTAAATCACCGACACACATATTTATAACTTAGGCTTATACGTCACTACATTGTGGGATGATTTGTTATGTTGTAATTTCTCCATCATATTATAAATAATTGCTGTTTCAAGCACATGAGTTTTAGGTTACTTTGTTTTTTTGCTTCAAAGATAACTATTATGACATGTCTGTTAATGAATTTTCATGCCATTTTAGAATAGAGAAAATTCTATACATCTCTAACAAAATACTGGTTATGTGGGAAAAGAAAATCACACTTACATATTCAAAAGGGAGAAAACACCTCATCAATATCCACAATGGGATGCAGAAGAAAATTTCAAGAAATGATAGCATTATTAGTAGGACATAGGAAAACACATAGGAACCAAATTTAAAACAGTTTTTTTTTTAAAAAATAAGGAGATATTAAGCAGGGGATGGTAAATAATGAGACTAATGAAGGGGATGGATAATCTCAGTCAAGATAAACAAGATAATGCTGCCAGGAAATATTTAAATCTTAAGTGTTCACTTACAGGAGTGTTTCATTTATTTCTCTCAGTACAGATCTACTGCAGGTTAATTTGAGAGGAAGCAACTTTTTTTATACTTCTCTCTAGGTATCTAACCAAAAATAAATATGGTGATGGGGTCAGGATATTGAGAAAAATCATGCACTCTCCATTTTCATTATCTTTCATTTTGTTATAGAATAATCATGGTCTCATCAAAATAATCTTGAAGTGATTTCCTTCTCTTCTACTTCTTGGAAGAGGTAGAAAAGATTATTACTATTCTTTAAACATTTAGTAGAATTAAACAGTTAAGAAATCTGCATGATTTGCCATGTTTTATGTCTTATAATTTCTCATTGAAAACTAGATACTTTGAATGACATATGTGGCTACTTTGAAATCAGATTCATCTCTCTACCCAGTGTTTAATGTTGTTGCTGTTTGTTCAGCGACTTTCCTGATATAATTCTTTAAAGACTATATTCTCTGTCATGATGCAGCTTCTGCTTGGTCAACTTAGGCACTAGCGAATGATTAGATAAATATTTACTTATTCAACTGGGACGATTAGGCTTCCTGGTCTTTTCTGAGGGCCTCTGTGTACATATTGAAAATCATATTCAACACTCACTTGACAACCTTGCTTTAGCTCTCAGTCTCTGCTTGCACAGAGCCTCAAGGTCAGCTGGACGTGAGGTATTAGGTCCTTCTCCAGTCTTTCCTGAACATGTATATAGCCTATGGGATACACACAATGCTATACATGTGTGTGGCTTTTTGAATCCCAGAAATATGTCAGAGCTTTAAAAAACCCTATGGACATCACATTTTTCATCTTTCCCTTTTAAGCCTTTCATTTAGTCTTTCCATTGTCCCAACTGTTACACATGGCTCAGGCAGCCACAAAAATCAATACACTCCTGTTACTGGTTTCAATAAACATATTGAAGAAAATACATTTTGCATTGGATCATTGGATGAGTTAGGTCAAATACAGTTGGGCTTGCAAGTGTGGTCTTCTAGGGGAACATCAGACAGGTCAAATCATGTCTATTCTCCAGGAATGTGGCTTTTAAGGGGTTTTATCCTACTCTGCCCCACTCTGCCGGCTGCTAGGCTGTTGTTTCTTAGTGTGATTGTTAGTTTACAGGAGTACAATCAACTGGAGCAGGGAGGATGGGGCTGGTACAAGTTAAACACCACAAAGCTCATCCTTCTTACCAATATCCAACTAGGTGTAGATTGTTGCAAGCTTTTGCTTAGTTTCCAGAGTTGGTCAAAAGTTGATTTTGACTCTTTCGGGAATTTTCCTTGTTTTATAGAGGTCTTTAATCTGTCATTTCCATTAATATTCATGGTGTCTAAAATTTTCCATTCACATTCATTGGTTAAAATAAGTCTCAAGGTACATTAAACTTCACGGACTACAGATATATAACCCTATTTTGAGCCTAGAAGGAGAGAAAAAATGGGAATATTTATACACAGTTTTAATTACTATTACAGTCCTTCTGATCATCAAATATTTGGTTATTCTCTACACACAAACAAAATACACTTTCCCCTCATAGAGATAATCCAAAGTACAATAAATCCTGGCATCAGACTCCAAGTGCAGAATGTCTGAGTGGTGTACAGTTTTCTCTACTTTACATCCATATATGGACATTTCTAATGTAATATATTTGAACTAAAACAGCAAATTATGTACTTTCCATGCCAAAATTCACTGGTAGAAGATCAAAATCTAAGTAATACCCTCACACCGTCACACCTATTTAGATGCCATACCACCGTCATTGTCCATGGTAACTGTGGTATCTTGCTGGGTATTTTTTATGTCTTCTGTAAGGAGTTAAGAAGTATTCTTTGGCTGTACCCATTTTTCCCCGTCAATGGGGATTTCCAGGTTATTCTTTTATTTGTTCGTGGCTCTGCCTTACCCTCTAATCTCTACTCTCATTATTTTCTTAGCCCTGAAAAACTGAACTCTGTCCTCCTGAGAACTATTAGACAGATAACACAGTAAGAAATAACAAATACTTGAAGGCAAAGAGCTAACAAACAGTGCAAGATTATGGACCCCAAAAGAAGGAACACAAGAGAAACCTTTAAGAATTAAAATGTGGAGCCCCTTTTGCCCCAAAAGAAGTCAGAGTGTATAAAAAAGGATAAATGAAACTTCTAAGAGGACACTATTAGAATCTAGGTCCACTGTTAAAAAATCTCTCCTTGATATAACTTACCCAGGCTCCTCTGAGCCCTCTTCTTGACTGGTTTTGATCTTGGTAAATAACATGAAGATAATAGAAAATTAAGGCAAATTATGAACAAGTATTACAGGGAAGATAAGCAAACAGATATTAAATATATTTTTTTAAAAAGCTAAAAAATAATGAGAAACAAAAATCAGAAATTAAAAGTGAAATGTGGTACCAGTGTACATGTATATGACTGTGTATCATTTAAAAATGTGACAATATGAAATATTGCTGATTGTGTAGTGCAAGGGAGGTATTTGTAAATTACTGCTGGAAGTGGTTGGTACAAACTACCTCTGGAGACTATTTTGTCAATATCAAGTATACTTGAATAAATGCAAAATATACTTCTTATCAACTTTGTTGCAAACCATAAACACCTGGTAATCTTTCATACACATATACATAAGAGATATGCATGCCAATCCTTGTCATAGGAAATGGTTACACTCTACCTTAAGATCCATCTATAGGATAATGGATAAATAAAATTTAATACTATCATAAGTGAATGCTAATCACAAATAAATATGAAATAAATTCACAAATATAATACAGAAAAATAGAATAATTATTTCAATATGATGCTTATACAAAGTTATTTCTTATTTTATCAAAGGCATAAATAATGTTTAATGAGTGGTTATCCCATACCTAGAACTATGCATTTTACACAGTGCCTTAAAATAGTCCATAAAGCTGGGTAAGTTTGTTTTCATAAGAAAGTTGAGGGTAAGAGAACAAAGGCAGTAATTTCTCTGACATTAGCCATAGCGACATTTTTCTAGATATATCTTCTAAGGCAAGAGAAACAAAAGCAAAACTAAATTATTGGGACTACATCAAAATAAAAGCTTTTGCACAGCAAAGAAGACCATCAACAATAACAAAAAATCTACTGGATGGGAGAAGATATTTTCAAATATTATATTTGATAAGGGGTTAATATCCAAAATATGTAAAGAACTTACACAGCTAAACACCAAAAAAGAGACAATCCAATTAAAAAATGGGAAAATCTCAATAGATATTTCTCCAAAGATGACATACAGATGGCCGTCAGACAAATGAAGAGATGCTCAGCATCACTCATCAACAGGAAAATGCAAATCAAAATGACAGAGAGCTATCACCTTATACTTGTCAGAATGGCCAAAATAAAAAAGACAAGAAAAAACAAGTGTTGGTGAGGGTGTGGAGAAAAAGGAGACCTTATGCAATTTTGGTACGATGTAAATTAGTACAACTACTGTGTAAAACAATATGAGGGCTCTTCAAACAATTAAAAACAGAATTACCATATGACCCAATAATTCCACTCCCAGGTATTTACCCAAGGAAAATGAAAATAGCAATTTGAAAAGATATATATGGCTCAATGTTTATTGCAGCATTATTTACAATAGCTAAGGTAATTGAAGCAACCTATGTCCACTAATTGACAAATGGATAAGGAAGATGTGATACACACACACACTGGAATATTATGCAGCCATGAAAAAGGATGAGATCTTGCCATTTGCACCAACAGGAATGGAGAGCATTATGCTAAGGGAAATAAGTCAGCCTGAGAAAAACAAATACCATATGATTTCACTCAAATATGGAATCTAAAAAATAAAACAAAGGAATGAACAAACAAAAAGCAAAATGAGACCTATGAATACAGAGAACAAGGTGCTGGCTGCTGGGAAGCGGGGTGGAAGGGTGGGCTAAATGGATGAAGGGGAGTAGGGGATATAGATTTCCAGGTATAGAATGAATAAGTAATGGGAATAAGAGACACAGCATAAGTAATATAGTCAATGATACTGTAATAGTGCTATATGGTGACAGACGGTAACTACACTCATGGTAATTACTACATAACGTATACAGGAGTCTAGCTACTATGCTGTATACTTGAAACAATCATAACATTTTGTGTCAGTTTTGCTCAAATAAAAAAATAATAAAAAGAAATTTGAGGATAGGAAAGCTTAAAATCAAAAATAAGTTTAAATAGCTTATCTAAATTATATCACTATCAAATAACAGATTAACAGTCAAATCTGAGATCTAATCCCTCAACCTATGCTCTTAATCACTTTTGTGTAGTGCTTTCAAGTAAAAAATTATGATTTATTTGCTTAATTATCTGTATCATATATAAATTATTTACATGTTCAGGGTGAAAATCTTTCATTATTTCTATGTATTTATACTATTTGTTATATGTTCATGTGTGCAATTTGTGTTAAAATTATGTATATATGGATATGTATATGAAATATATACTTATATGTTGATATATATATGTATATTATATTGACATAGTTATAGATGAGAAGAAGGGGGAGGAGGAAGAGAACTAATGTAATATTGACTGCACCCTGGGACCTGAATTTTACTGGTTTTTGCTTTTTTTTTCAGTTTCTTATCACATTAATCACTAACATGTAGACATATATGTCTTTACTATCCCCAAAGGAAATATGGAAATCTCAAGGTTGAAGGTAAGGGAAAATATTGTAGGTAAATTAATTGAACTTTCACTGAAGCCCAATATTTACTGAAGTTTCAGATGGCAAGAGAGCTCATGGTGGTCAGAGAGTGAGACATTTGAAACTAAGATTGTGGAGGTATTGAACTTTATGGTGATAATAAATTTGGATATCTGGCAATAAGTATCCCTATGTAAGGCTGAAGATCAAATCATAAAAGCAATAAGAGGAGGTGATGGAAATGAGAAGTTGGGTTCTAGAATGATCATTTTCATGGGCATTAAATCACAAAATACAATGACAGGAGTAATGTGGACAAGAGTAACAATAATCCAAAAGCTAAAATCTTCAAGTTCAAAAGAATGGGAGCATGTCACAGAAAGGTACAGGATTTAAAATGTATACTGAGTGATATAATCTGATTATATAGTTTCAAAAGCTGGGAGGAGAAATGAAAAAATAGAACAGAAACAGCAATGAACACAGTTTATTTTGACCTTCTTGTTAAATGCTGGTGGTATGCATATTATGGCAGTAAAAAAAAATGGCCTTACTTAAAAGTCTACAAGGAGAACTTAGTGTAGAGCCGGGTTTAACTTACACAAAGAAAGAGAATTCAACAGTCACAGAATTTGAGAACATGAAGACTTGTTGAAGACTGAAAATTTTGTTCTGGAGAGTAAAGTGAGAGAGTTTAAAGAGTGCCTGGAGAAAAGTAAATGTAAAAAAAAGAAATGTATGAGGATTACAGTTGGCGGGGGGGCGGTGTGAAAGAGGTCCCTCGGGAATTCTGAGAATTTTCTTATATATGTGGAAGGAATGGAAGGCATAGATTAAAAGAGAAGTTCTCAAAGCAGATATACAAGTGCAGAGCCCCTAACAATTGTTTTGGAAAAGTTGAAGAGTACCTTGCCAGGAGCATTCAGCATTGTGAGATTTCAATTTAATTGTCGTCAGTGGAAGGACAGGCTTCTTCATGAGAGTAGTTCGTCCTTTTCTTTCTTCCATTCTAAGCATATTTTTGAAGAGGTATATTGTGCTTCCAGTGATGTTAGGTGATGAGAAGAGAGTGGTAAAATCCGGTTTTGGCCTTCTCTTTTATAAACGGTGTAAGAGAATGAGGAATACATGGGGATTGAGAATAAGGAAATCTTTAAAAAAACTGTCACTGTTTTTGTTAATATTAGATGTTTTTCAATAAATTCAAAGCAAAGGGGATAGCACCAGAATAAAGAATATTCTGGTCCTAAAACTGAGTTCAAAAATATAAATTTCATTTTTTAGGTGGTAAGTTTTAAGCTGAGAATTCCAAGAGAAAAGAATCTTAAAGCTTAAGCTGGCAGTGACGTGGAATGGATTGAAGGGGGAAGAGACCACTACTATGGGGAGGAAGGCTGTGCATAGCCTGTGTTTGAAGTAAATTAAGTGGTTGCAGTGGAAATAATTAGATAAAACATTAGAAAAACATTGTAAAGAACTGATAGGACATGGTGAGAAAATTTCACATGGACATAAAATTATGACAGCTGTGGAGCTGAAATGTTCTACAATTTCCAAAGTCATTTGGAATATACTTGTTTAACAACAATGGAAAATTTGTATTTGCGTTCTGAAGAGACTAAATTCTTTGTTAATTGACTAAAGATTTGTGTTAGGTTTTTAAAGCTTGGGAAATGTTTATTTTATTAAAAATAAAAGTCGCAGTGAGGTGCCTGGGTGGCTTAGTCTGTTAAGGGTCCGACTTTCGCTTAGGTCATGATCTCGCGGTTCGTGGGTTCGAGCCCCGCGTCGGGATATGTGCTGACTGGAGCCTATTTCAGAGTCTGTATCTCCCTCTCTCTCTGAGCTTCCCCTGCTCACGCTGTCTCTCTCTCTCTCTCCTAGAAATAATAAAAATATTAAAAAAAAAAGTCGCGGTAAGATTTGGCAAGACAATGGGTGGTTTCTATGAAGTATATTATTGCCACCATTTTGCAGCTTGTTAGATAGTAATTATCAAAATAAAAAATTCAGGTTTGGAGTGCATTACTCAGTCCTGAAGTATATTTTACAGGGGAAAAATATGGTATTGTGCTGGACAAATAAAACTCTTTAACGAGCTCTTTTTTTATTTCACTTTGGTTTTATAGTTATTGAAAGTATTGATTTTATGGGGATTTTCCTGCTGCTACATTATAAATAGAAAGTGCATTAGTCTGAGTCACAGACCTGACTTTGTTAAATTGGTTAATTGTGATATAGTATGCACAGCTTGAATGTGAAAATAATTATAATTTGCATATATATGTCAAACAAAAAGTAAACCCAACAATTCTTACAAGCTTAAAGAAAACATATTTATTACAGCGCATCTACATAAGATTTATTCTAACACAGAAATTAGTAATCATACATGCACAATAGTTAACTCAATTTTTCCCTGTGAATTATGGACACAGTGAATGCATTTCCAAATTAATACTTTCTATGCAAAATCTGAAGAGCTTAAGTCAAATTTGTGTGGGGGTGCTACTGAAACTTGTTTTTAATTAGAACTGTCTCAGCTAATCTTTGGATATGTTCTAGTACAGCAGAAAATTTTTTTAAAGTGGGTGGTTTTGTAAGTCATTTCAAAATCTGATTATACCACTTTCTAATTACTAGATCTCTTGCAATTATTTCTTTTTTCCAGTCTCCTCATTTGTAAATGAATGATAAGCCACATGTCCTACAAGTTTGCTTTCAAAATCAGTAGAGACATTCTATTTTATAATAGAGATCATAGATCCTGGGAGATTATAAGTGTTTGATGATGGCAATTATATTAATGATACAATTGATCATATTTATTGAGCATCTATGTGTGACAACAAGAAGTATTTTATATACATTTTTTGTAAAAATTTCTTCAAAACAATTCTATGTGGAAAGTATTATTTCAGTTTTCACTTTAGAATTGAGGAAATTGAAACTTAAAATTTTGTATAACCAGTTTAAAGCTACACTGACTAAAAAAAAAGTTAAGCTAGGATACAAAATCAAGTCTGAATCAATCCTAGGTAAATAAAACTGATAGGTTGTCATGCCAATAAAATATATTTTCTCCATCTTCTATCTCTAAATTTTATATTCTAGTTTTGGATAAGATATACATTCTACATATTTTCATACTTAGATGAAAATATGCTTTGAAAAGCAGATAGAAAAGGCAGAGTTGGTATTTTACCAAAGTAGATTTAATGCTAAATGCTAGCTTGACTCTCCCTGGAATCATAGGTTACATCTTGTTCATACCTTTAGGTAACTTGTTAATGTTCCACAGTTCTTGGTATTTTGGTTCCTGACTTCTGAAGCATTTTTCCCTTTTGAATTCCATATTTTCTTTAATTAAAATCTATTTTCCTTTTTATAAGACGCATATGATATCACACTCTAGTGTCTACTTCAAAAGTTTGTCTCAAATGCTGTAGCTACAATGGAGTCCTCTCACACTACTTGTATTTTCTTTAATATACTTGTTGGTTTATGTTTCTATGTATTATTGTCAATTAACCAACTCATTAAAAACTTTTTGAATTAATTAAAGAATAAAATTGAGAAAAGTGTATACAATTCATGACACCACGCCTAGTACCTATTACCTCCTTATTATGTGTTTTAGCTTGTACTATATTAGGGCATAATTTTGTTGGCATCTTTGCCTCCTTGTTCTCTCAAACTTGAAAATTTGTCCAGACTGGTCATTTTCACTACATCCATTTTTACCACATTAGTCCAAGCCAAGGTAATTATCTTTCATCTGAATGAAAGGGGTTACTTCTTAGCTAATCTGCCATACTCAATCTTTATAGTCTTTCAGTTTTTTTTTTCCAAATGACAGCAAGAGTGATCCTGTTAAAATTAACAGATATGGAACTCCCCTCCTCAAAATACTAATGATCCCTTGACTTCCCATTCCATGTACTATAGTTTTTTTTCTCTTTTTCTTCTCTCCTCACTGCTTATCTCTGTTTTTATCTCTATCTCTCTGTTCCTGCTAAATAACTTTTATATTTCTAGTTATATAAAACTACATAAAACTTTCAGATTTCTAGTTATTTCTAGAAAACCATAAAATATTCATTATTTGCAGGTAATAATTGTTTAGCTAGAAAATAACAAAGTTTAACAAATTACTAGAAATAACTGAATTTAGCATGGTTGTTAAAAGCAAAATCCATATAGAAACATCAATTGTATATTACATATATGAGCTATAAACAAAAAAATTTTAAAAAAATTCAGAGAAATGTAATTAAAATCCAATAGGAAACAAACACCTGCCAGGAAGGCTAAAATTAAGAAGAATTTAAGGGTACATAGGTGGCTCAGTCGATTAAGTGTCTGACTTCAGCTCATGTCATGATCTCACGGTTCATGAGTTCGAATCCCTGGACTGAGCTCTGTGCTGACAGCTTGGAGGAGGCTGGAGCCTGCTTCAGACTGTGTCTCCCTCTTTCTGTCACACTCCTCCTCCATTCGCACTCTATCTCTGACTCTCTCTAAAAAATAAACATTAGAAAAAATTCAAAAAGCAAAGAATTTCAAAGCCAAGTGTTGGAGATAATATGTAGCAATTGGAATCCCCAAATGTTTCCAATGGAAGTCCAGAATGGTACAATTGCTCTGGAATACTGATTGACTTTATTAAAGCTAAGTATATGTTTACACAAGAAATCAGCAGTTCCCATTCTGAATGAGATATGCTTACTTCTGTCCATACACACAAAAAACCATTAAGGAATATTTATAATGGTTTTATTTGTAATAGTCACATTGGAAACAATTGCCCCTTAAAGATGGAATAGGTAAATATATTGTGATATATTTGTATGTAAGAATATATAGAGCAATAGAGAAGAATGAACTCCTGACATGCAGCTTGGATAAATCTCATAGTCAGAACTTTTAGGGAAAGAATTACTAAAATGATTCTTAATTTGTAATTTTAAATATGTTAAGTTCAAAAACAGACTAAAATAACCTATGGTAAGAGTCAGAAGAATAACTACCATTGTGGGTTTATTATTTGATAGTTTTCTGGTATGGAAATTCTCTACTTCTTTATCTGGTTGATAGTTGCGGGCTCTGTGCTGACTGCCAGCTTAGAGCCTGGAGCCTGTTTCAGTCTGTGACTCCCTCTCTCTCTGACCCTCCCCTGCCCATGCTGTCTCTCTCTCTCTCTCTCCTAGAAATAAATAAAACATTAAAAAAAAAGAATTATAAAATTTAGGGCCACTTAGGTAGCTCAGTTGGCTGAGAATCCGAACTCAGCTCAGGTCATGACCTCATGGTTCATGGGTCTAGGCCCTGCATTGGGCTCTGTGCTGACAGCTCAGAGTCTGGAGACTGCTTCAGATTCTCTGTCTCTTTCTCTATCCCTGCCCCATTCATACTCTTTCTCATTCTCTCTTTCTCTCTAAGATATATAAACATTAAAAATAATAAAACAATAAAAATAATTATAAAATGTATTTAAGTGTTATCACAATATAATAGTGTCCAAAAATAGGTCATGTAGCATTGTCTTACTCAACAATATATATCTACCTATACTTTCACTCTGCAGAAATATCCAGGGATATATAATGCTGTTATTATATCACTGGTACTATATTAATTTTGTCAAGAATATGGAGGAAAAATGGTGTTGATCTAAACTAACAAATAAATATATACACATTTACTAGAATAATCTTGCTAGAAACCTTTGACTCCAACTCACTCATAGGTCACTGGAGATTTTCAATACAGAAGGGACTCTGGATTTCTCACTTTAACTCCTCTAGATGTTTTTTTGACCCTCTCTATCTCCAGATACTGGAGCATCAAAGGGTTTTTCCCAAGATCTTCTAAAAAGGGGACAAATGAATTATTTTATAAATATCAAATTATGAATATAAGCAACTCATTTTGCTTATGTTTCCCCCACCCCCAAAGTAGTGAGAGAATACAGATAACTAAATTATCCTTTTATTCTAAAAAACATCATTTTATTTTTATAGTCCCCTGAATATTTTAACGAAAACATTTAAGATTACTCAGCTGGATAAATATATATATATAAAAGGAAAGAAACTATATGATTTTTGCATTATATTCCTATTTATATTATAGGTTTCCTTGGTTAGTTATCCTCTTTCCTACATTTTGTTTATAAATTAAAACATTTATTCTTTTCATTTATTGAGTTGGTGTTGGTGGTACAGTCTACGGCTATGGAAAAGAGTAATTGACTAAGTCTCAAACAAATTATTTTAAGTTTATTTATTTTGAGAGAAAGAGTGTGTGTGTGTGTGAGAGAGAGAGAGAGAGAGAGAGAAAGAGAGAGAGAGAGAGAATGAGGATGGGCAGGAAGATGGAAACCTAAGCAGGCACTGTGCTGACAGCACAGAACTTCATGTAGGGCTCAATCTCACAAACTGGGAGATCATGACCAGAGCCAAAAATCAAGAGTTGGGCGCCTCGCCAACTGAGCCACCCAGGTACCCCTCAAACAAGTTTTAACCTAACCTCATTAGCACTGCACTATCACTTACCAAACAACTCACAGAAAATAAGATGATGCCAATGTCTGTCAAGAAATATTTACAATAGGAGTTCCTACTATTGGAGAACTAGAGTATTCAATTTTTTAGATGGAAAATACTATATGGAGACAGATTATTCATTTGATTGGGAAAATGAAGCTCCTATAGATAACATAAAGGAAGGAATGCAGTGAAAAATACTGGTGTGATTATAAAATAAAGATCTAACTGGGGAATAGTCTAAAATGGTTATGGGGGGAGGGAATGAGACTTAAGTGGAATTCTAATGACTACCAATAATAGACTTAGAGGTAATAGGCAAGGAGGATATTTGGAACAGCAGCAAAGTCTTATAGCATGGCTGATGGTTCGGAGAAAAGAAATTCACACTTATTGACCACTTTCTATTGCATAGGTGTGATAAAAGCATTAATCAAACACAGAAGAGTGATTTTTACAAAACATGGCAATGCCCTTCTCCTGGCTAGGGCTAGAACAAAAATATAAACCTCTAATGTAAAGACAGAATAATTGATTTTTCTTGATAAAATTATTAATTTACTAATGAATTGGCAATATTTGTTTCATTCACAGTATAACTGAAGTACTGTTATTTCTTGAGAACATTCACATATTATTTGCTTGTTTTCATTTGTTTCTCAAGTATGAAATTTAATCAGAAAATTTTAAATAATAAAGAATATAAATCAAATAATAATTGCCTAAAGATACACCCAAAATTTCTTTACACTTACAAAAAAATACTCTATCAACAAGAGCTATGAGATACAGTTCGGTAAATAAAAATACAGTAACAATTGGGAAGATTAAGAAAAATACAAAAGTAATAATGATTCAAAGTATTTAAAAAGCTAAGATAGTGTATGTGCTTAATTTGGTTTGTTCTTTACAATTCTTTTAGTTAAGTACTTGTCTCAGATGTGCTTTTCAGGAGATTAACATGTAGGAAATATAATAGAGAGTGTTCTTGGGGGGGTACTGTAGGAAGGCAGGAAGGAAGTAGGAATGACTAGGGGGAGAATGTGAGCTGAGATGCTCAGCAATTTCTGTGAGAAGGTCTAATGCTGCAATTGCACTTCCTAACTATATCCTTGAAGTGAGTGGTAGGGTCTTTGTATCCCAAACAGAAAAGCAATTTGATGCCTCTGAAGGAGGTATAACTAGATAAGGTGGTTCCTTCAACCAAAAAAAAAAAAAAAAAAAAAAAAAAATCTCAGTAACTGAAAGGAAATAGGTAAGAAGAACACTAAATTCACATTGGCCTTTTATCTACCCTGACACTGAGAGGTAGAGCCCAAACTGAGCACTAAGTGAAAGAAACAACCATCAGATGGATCTGCTGAAGCATCTGAAACTTGTAGGGAGCACTGCAGAGAGGAAGAAGCAGCTCCAAAGAGGGGCCCCAAATTCAGGGTTGGGGTAGCAGGTTTCCCAAAGTTTACTTGGCTAAGAGTTGAACTGCACATGAACAGGATGAAATTCTGTCAGACATCTAAAGAGATGAAAATGGAAAAAGGTACTAGATATGACATAGTGCTGGAATTCTGGTCCAACCATAGGGGAGAAACTTTATTAATACTCAAGACACTCAAGGCAGACACCAGAAATACCACACATTAGGAATAAGAATACTACAAACCTTAACAAAAACTAAATCAAAACATGGATATAAGGAAAGTTTTTCATGCACTAAAATTTTGCAAGAAAAATACTTCACCTTGTTTAAAGAAAGCATAATCCAGATCCCAAATATAATTCAGATGGGAAAAGAAAGTCAATGAAATACAAGTAAATATTTCTGATGTAATAAAATAATTGATGAGAAGTGCCTTGGCAATATGTAGGAATATATCGAGTGGTCTGATGTTCATGTCCCAGAATAAGAGAATGGAGAAAAAAGGCAGGAGAAGTATTTAAAGACATAATTGTTGAAAATTTCACATTTTTAGTGAAAAAAATCAATATATAGATTCCAGAAGCTCAGTGAACTCAAACAGATCCAATATGGTGAAGCAAAAACAAACAACAGAGAGAGTTATATAGAGAGAGAGGTGGGAAGTAAGAAAAGAAGGAAAGCTACCAACCCAGTAAAAATATCTTGTAAAAAAATGAGAATGAAATAAAACAAATTTCAGAAAAATAAAAAATGAATACTAATGAAAATTCTTCATGCTGAATACAAATGAAAATATTTTTTTGACAGAAAGCTAACTCCACAGGAAGTAATGAAGAGTACTAGCAACTATGAATATATAGTAATATTCTTATTTTTGTGAAGTATGAATTGTGAAGAATAAAGTGTGAACTAATGATACAGAAATTCTAATTTTAATATCATTTTATACAATGATCTTAATAACATTTAATTAAATACACGTTAATAACATTTACTTAAACAGAATAAACATCTTAATATCCAGTCTAATGCCAAAAAATGCAGTAAAAGAAAATTTAGCTAATAAGCCAAATGTAGAAATGAAATATATTAAAGAGTTAATTTATAAAATGATGAAATGAGCTTAATAAGCTCAACTGATTAAACATCTGACTTCAGCTCAGGTCATAATCTCATGGTTCATGAGTTCAAGCTGTGCAGCAGGCTCTGTGCTGACAGCTCCGAGCCTGGAGCCAGCTTCAGGTTCTGTCTCCCTTTCTCACTCTGCCCTCCCCCCCAACTCTCTCTCTCTCTCTCTCTCTCAAGACTAAACATTAAAAATTTTTTAATAAAAATAAGAAAACAAGTAATAAAAATAATCTGGAACAGAGAAATAAAACCATGTTGAGCAAAAAGGAAAAAATATTAGCAAGGTAAGTACATGAACACCAATACCTATCAAAGACCAAATTAAGTGATATCTAATAAATAACTTAAATACATGGCCATTAAAGTGACTCAATTCAAAAAGCAATACAACTATTTTGTAAACCTTTAGCCACTTTTTAAACACTTCAAATGTAGACTTATCCAATTACCCAGAAATTCTACTCCTATGTGTATACTCAAGATAACAGAATACTTGTATCCACATAATGATTAAACAAGAATGTTCAAAATAACTTTACTCATAATACCCTAAAGACTCAAAACAGTCTGTCTCTTAATAGACAGAATATGGTATATCCATATAATGGATTAGTATGGAGCATTAAGTTAAAAGAATGAACTACTGACATACATCAACAAGGATGGATTTTAGAGATTTATACTAAATAAAATAAGTGAAAAAAAAAAGACTATATAATTTTGTGTTTCCATTTATATGAATTTCAGAAATGGACAGATGGAATCTATGATGACAGAAATTAAGAATAGTTGTCTTTGTGGGGCACCTAGGTGGCTAAGTCAGTTGAGCACAGGACTTTGGCTCAGGTCATGATCTCATAGTTCATGGGGTTGAGCCCCAAGTTGGGCTCTGTGCTGACAGCTCAGAGCCTAGAGCCTACTTTGGATTCTGTGTCTCCCTCTGTGTTCTTTTCCCACTTGCACTTTGTCTGTCTGTCTGTCTCTCTCTCTCAGAATAAATTAATATTAAAAAAATAGTTGTCTTTGGAGGAGGGGATGTCTATTAATCAGGAAGTGTGAGAATACTCAGTGCTGAAATATTTGTAATTCAGGTGGATTTTTCCTACCAAATTGTGGATGATTTTTATTTAGTTATTAGCAGTTAGTGTTATTAGCTTTTTCCCTGACTTAGGTGTTTATATTTATTTTTCATACTAACACTTTATTCTACTTTAATATACTTTGAATAAAATATATATATATTTGTATATAATATACTTTGTATAAAAATACACTGTATTTTTTTTTGGCAAAACACAGCACATACACAGCAAAAAAATTTGCTGATATTTCTTATGCTATGTATATATTATATAATATTTCTTAAGTTCTTTTGTTATACAAGCCATTCTAAGTATTTTTAAAAAGTTAGTTTGATTTATATTTTGATACATTTAATTCTTAAAATTAGTATAGGTCACAATATGATGCTTATTTTTCTATGTTTTACTGGTTTAATAGCTTACTCCTTGGCTTGCCATGATATCATGACATGATCTGAAGTGATCAATATTATATTGAGAGTGCCATCAGACTAGCTGTAGATCCTCCACATTATTCTGGCTGAAAACAGAACTGATAATTCAACCTGACTCAAAATGAATAACTTCATTAGTTTTATAGTCCAATTGTTTTCTCATATTTCCAAATAACCATAAACCCAAATATCTGTTGCTTATCTGTTGCCTTTTCCCCCTATGTACAGCAACTAGGTTGAAAAATTACAGGACAAGGAATTGTTTTTAGATTAGGTCTTCACCGTTGAAATAACTGGAAAATATTAACAGGCACTTGTAATCTTTTATTGGAACCGTTGTTTTAATGGTGAAGACTTCCTGCTGTGGCTATTTGACTCCCTGCAGAGTCCTAAGACACTTATATGCCATATTCACTATGAAGAAGATACGGAGACTGACGCTATGGAGAAGCCATTTCTAAGTTAATCACTTTTCTTCAATAAAACAACAGTTGGGCTCTAAAGCACTGTAATGTAGCTTTAGAAAATTGAATTGTCATGAAATAAATTTTTAAGATATATGCAACATGTTCTTTGTTTAACGTTACCCCAAAACTACATTTTCAAAGATTCATGGTATTGAAGTTTAGAACCCATCATGAGGCAGACATCACTTTCATGGTGTGATCCCTATGGCAGTGAACTCTGAATATTTGTTGATTAATCCATTCACACAGACTTAATCCACCACCACTGATACTCCTTTGTGAATATAATCATCTTATTTTATTAGGATTTAATTATGTAACACATTTGTATAAACTTTGCAAATAGGTATCATCACATAGAGGATTATTTTTCTAATTTCATAAGACAAAATGCTGGGTAACATTGCTATATTAAAATTATGATAAGAAAATACGCATACATATATGCTTGATAAAACTAGAAGGACTGTTCTGTGACTGTAGATAATATGTAAATATTAATCTTTATCTCTCTACATTTTCTGTGAAATATTCTGGAAATATGAGAGAACTCACTGGAGTAAAATTAAAAGGCTGATAATTAGAAAAGACTTTAAGTATTTCATTCTATTAACTTTAGAGTATATAAAAATAAATAGTATTTCATCTATAACAGTTATGTATAAGAAGACAATTTCAGATACTAAAGAAACTACATGGTATACATGTTTGTACAACCAACTGCAAGCCCCCCCCCACCAAAATAAACTTGACTAAAATAATTTTCAGATGACTGTTATGACTGTATTTTAAAATCGGTATGGAGAGTTAGGTTGACACTCAGAACACTTTGATATTTCAGAGATTACTAATAGACTTGGGATCAGATACTAGGAGGACAGCAAAGGAAGGAATAAAAAGAAAATCAATCTTATTAGATTTCCCTGATGATACTAATTCTGAAATTATTTCTAGAAGGCACAGAAAAAGACTGAGATAAGAGGTTATTTTTAAAGCCCCATCTCAGACTCAAAAATTCTGTAAAACAAAACATCTTTTTGGAATTGAAAGAGCAATGTTTTTGGCAGTAACTCAAACTATTATATTAGGCAAGTGGAGACTTACAGCAGTTAAAAGTCTTAT
The DNA here is from genome assembly GCF_003009895.1 of Hyaena hyaena. Taxonomy (NCBI): domain Eukaryota; kingdom Metazoa; phylum Chordata; class Mammalia; order Carnivora; family Hyaenidae; genus Hyaena; species Hyaena hyaena. The sequence continues at coordinate 226,737 of NW_024082241.1, read as the reverse complement.
ATGATATGACTTATATGACTAGTAGCCTCATAGAGTGAGGACTGGGAACCTCCAAGAAGCTACCATGACATGAGAAAACAATTATAGGCATAGTAATTTCAAAAGTAGAAATAGAATTATTTCTATTTGTATATTACATAATAGTATATCTAGAAAATTCAAGAGAATTAATAAATATAACAAGTGAATACTGTAGCAGTTTATAAAACACATTAAAAAAGCAATTTCTGGGATAGCCTGGGTGGCTCAGGTGGTTAAACATCTGCCTTGGCTCAGGTCATGATATCATGGTTTGTGAGCCCAAGCCCACATCGGGGCTCATTTCTGTCAGTGCAGAGCCTGCTTATGATCCTCTGTCCTTGTCTCTCTCTTTCCCTCCCTGTTTGCATTCTGTTTCTCAAAAGTAAACAAACATTAAAACAATAATTAATATAGCAACAATATTTTTTCTGGAACAAAACCCAATGTTTTTTAAGAATAAAGTGTACATAGATAAAATTATGATAGTCTCTCTGGGTTCTAAATTATTTGATTGTAAGATCCAAATGAAAAAATATCTCAAAATATAAAGAAAACACTAACCTAAAGCCAGGGTATCTAAAAAGCAAATAATAAAAGCTTCAGAAAGAGGAAAAAAAAGCAAAAAGAATAGACCTAAATTAATATTAGAAGGAATGTTTTTTAAGCTGGATAATGACATCAGTCTTTAAAAGAAAAGGGAATCCTCTGTTCTCTGCAGAATTGATGAATAAGGACATGCACTTTTTTTAGTTTTTGTTTTTTAAATTTATAATTCTGAATGCCAAGTCTAAAGAGAAAAAAAGCTCAGGAAAGAGAATGTTATCTTCTATCAATTAGGGTCAGTCAGGCTGACTTCTTGGCACACCTGAAATCTAGAAAGTAGTATTTTTTTTTCATGAAATTTTCCTGACTGTGCAAAACTCTTTATAGTCATAAATAAGGAAAAGTGCTCACTGTTGTTTAGTTGCCACATTTAGACAAAGAAAATAAGTCCATTACTTTACTGATATTACTCCAGACAATTTGTAGAGGCAACAAAGGTAGAATATAAGAAAGGTAGAAAACAGATGGAATTAATTGAAGTGAAACCACTCTAATGGTTTCATATTATAAGACAATATAAAAGTTCTATCTACCTATAGCTGATGGAAGCAAAAAGTAAAAGAAATATATATGGATAGACCCTTAGGGCAACAGAGTTAACAACAACAACAACAAAACAGTGATGAACCTCTGCTAGTTTAGAAGTGAAAAATCAGTGGCTACTATGTGGTGATATTTTATTTAAAGATATAATAAAATCTTTATTGATTTATTTAAAGATGTAATAAAACTTTCTTTAGTTCTGATAACTTGAGTTATGTCAGAACTAAAAACTGCAATAAAAGAATTACATACTCTTAATAGGAGTGAAACTGGGTGCTTGTTTTGGACAGGAAAACACTTTCTCTTTCTTAAAAAATGTTTAGTATGGGCTGACATGTATTATTTGCAAATTTATAGACATAATGAGCATACCCACTTAAGAAAAAGCAATTAATACATTAAATTCTTCCCAATTTAAAAACAGAAATATTTGGAAACCAGAAAGGAAAACAATATACTTTATAATACAAACATGAAGAATAAATTTCTAAGGAAAAACCAAATATACAAAATAGTAAGAAATGTATAAACTGGTAAGATATAAAAAAAGCTCTTCTGTTTTTTTATGGATAAGAAAGTGTTGTTCACATGTTAATTCTTCTGTAAATATTCAATAAAATTAAAGTTATAGTAATCAATGTCAGCAGCCTATTTAGGGTAAACTTGACAAATAATATTAAAACATAATATAGAAAAATAATATATAATATTTGTCAGAAAATTCGTGTATGTAAAAGGTAAGGCGAGGTTACCAATTATTACCAATTATTTTAAAGTTAATAGATAAAGGTAGGAAACTATCGACAGAAAAAATAAGATTTTATTCAAAAGCATATGAAAACTCAGTAGATCATGAAATAACATCTACAAAGCTTACTGGATTTGTATAGGCCTTTAGAAAATGAGGCAGACATTTGGGAAGCAGCAAATCTGTAGATGGAGTTTAATTCTTTTTAAAATTTAATGTTTTTCTTTGTTTCTTTTTTTTATTTCTGAGAGAGACAGCGTGAGCAGGGGAGTGTCAGAGAGAGAGGTAGACACAGAATCAGAAACAGGCTCTGAGCTAGCTGTCAGCACAGAGCTCGACACGGGGCTCGAACCCACGAACTGTGAGATCATGACCTAAGGCTAAGTTGGACGCTCAATCAACTGAGACACCCAGGCGCCCCAAATTCTTAAAACAAAAGCCATTGCAAACAATCAAGTTAAAAATCATAATAGTGTAGAATTAAAATTTAAAATGTTGGAAATTGAGAAAGTCTTTCTTTAGAAACCAGAAATATAAAGCAAAACAAAAATTACTATTGATAGTCCTATTTACCCATGAGGAAATCAGGGTAAACAACTTTATTTGCCTAAGGACATAGAATTAAGTATTAGCATAGCTTAGATCCTAAGTCAGTCTTTGAATTTATTTACTACATGCTTGTGTTATTATCATAATTAAAATTATGCCCTATTAGTATTAGCCAAATGAAGGTCTCCAAATGGCATTACAGTTATTAAATAGTCCTTAATCAAGGAAGTGTTTTTGACTTGTTTAGTTTCATTAGGAGGCTGTAAATGGTTTAATTCAGTTTGCTAGTGAAAAAGCTGATGAATGATCTTATTTCATGGATCTTCTATTCTCAGTATTAATTGATTTCTCTTCTACATACACATAGGATTTAGATTGAACTTTCCTCATAAGATTTATTTCATCATATTTTACATTTTCAGGACTTGAAAACACAAGTGATTCAGTCCATGGTAAGTGTGTAGAGAGCAAAGACTGTAGCTTATTTATCCATAATTTCCCCATAGTAGATGAAGAAAACTTTAAGTTGAATTTTTATGCATAAATTTATTTACTACAGAAGTATTCTATTTAATATGTTGTATGTATATTATTTTAATCAGGGGAAATTTTAGCATTAGTGTGCATGATAAAGTGTATATAGTTTACTTTTGTCTAGGAATATACTTCACACGTAGACTGTGAAAGACTTCATGAGTAGAGAAGGTTACACCACAAATATCAATAGGTTATACAATAATGAAGGAATATTTATGAATGAACTAAAGAGTGAATAAGTGTAATTACTAAGCTAGGCGCATTTGTATTGTTCCTTAACAACAGATGGTGAATTTCACACTGCCAGTGGTCTTGTAACCACCTTACTCAAGATCTAAAGTGGTAATTAATTTCTACTTACATGTATCTTAACTCATAGTGGGTGAAATTAACTTAAATGTATCATTTAAATATATTTTTGAATAAGTATATAAATAATACTTTCAGTACATGTCAACTCCAAAGGAACAAAAGGTAAAAGACATCATTTACATATTAATAGTATATAAGTATATACAAAAGTTTTACTAATCAGTTACCTCTTGGCCATATTTTATTCACTTCTATTTTATTTTTTTCACCTTCTAATTATGAAGCAGTAAACTGATTTCTAAACTCAATGGGTTACTGCTCACCAGATGGAAAACATTCTAACACATAAAACAAAATTTTAAACACATAGTATATATACTAATTTTGTTCAGCTTTTTGATTTGATTTCTTTGAATTGTAAGGTACATTCAAGATTAGAAAATACTGGATATTGAAGAACTATTTAGGAATGTATGTGGTAAACTATTTTTTTATTTTTATTTTTAGTTTTATATTCATACAAATCCTATAGTTTTCCACATTAATAAATTCATATAAATCATACTTTCCATTATAAAGTTAACAATTAAAATATTTAATTCCACCCTGCACTTCCTAGCTTCTAACTGCTTTTTGTTTCATAAAGTTTCTAACCCAGTTCTAGAGTTATATATATATATTTATTACACATATATTTATAGAGCTATATATACAACTTGAGCTCTATTTTTAAATCACTTTTTTCCATAAATGCCTTGTTAAAATGCTTTTAAAATTTCTCTTTACAATGAGAAGCATAAGGTTCAATTCTATAAATTAGCTGCTTTCAGGAGTCTTATTAATATAGATGTCACTAAACTTCAAAGAGGTTAGGAAAAGATGCTTTTTAAAGCCACCAAGAAAGACAATATTCAACAATGTGAAATAGCTAGGTAAAAAGAATGCTGTGAAATCACAGAAGCACAGACCAGCCTAATGGCCAGTCATCAGCCATGACCCTTTTCAAAAAAAAAAAAAAAAGCATTGAGTAGACTAAAAAGATAATGGCAATGCCAAAAGTGGAGCAAAGTTGTACAAATCACAGTGATTTGTACCACATTTTATTTTAAAAAATCCTTAAATATTATCCCACTCAAGATCATGATCAGATTATCAACATACCAATAAATATAAAAATATGCAGTTAAACTCAAAATTAACATAATGCCAATAAGTTAGGCACAGTGTCAAGGAGGGTAGTAAATAATATAATGAGTACTGTGGAGGCTATATGTAGGGATACCTTGTGACAGAGAAAAAATATGGTCTGGAAATGCCTTTGGCAGTCAAGAAAGGTATTAAGCCTATATTTTAATATGGCTTGTGAAAAATGAGTTCTGACTTTCAAATGGATGGGAAAAGATATCCTTAAGGACAGAAACATTTAATTTGAAGCTGGGAATCAAACAATATATCTGTGGAAGAAATGACATAATAATACAGTTTGAAGGACAGGAGTGTGGGACAGCATTATGACAGGAAGCATGGGAAATTTGGACTCTTGCTCTTTTGATATGTGTTGTTTTGGATTTTTCTTTGCAAATCAACTGCATGCAGACATTACCATATTTTTTACATTTAATTTTTTTTTTTCTAGTTGCCCTTCCTTAGTTCATCCCATATTTCTCTCTTTGGGGCACCACATCTTGAATATTGCAGGAAGTCTTACTGTGTTCATATAGTTCAGAAAGATTCAGCCCAGGACCAAACATTCACCCAAGAATAAACTAGAGTCTATATGAACCAGAGTATTAAGAAAACTTCTTGGGTCATCTTGGTGGCTCAGTCAGTTAAGCATCCAACCCTTGGTTTCAGCTCAGGTCATGAACTCACAGTTGGTGAATTTGAGCCCCACATGGGTGCCTGACTGATGGTATCGAGCCTGCTTGAGATTCTCTTACCCTGTCTCTCTGCCCCTCTTCCTGTTCATGATCTCTCTCTCAAAAAAAAAAAAAAGAAAGAATGAAAAAAAAATAAAACCCAAAACTAACTTCTCACCACTCATCAATACACAATGATACCAGTTTGTGGGGCATGCTCTAGGACCTTGTGTTATCTGGCCTTCATCTCACACTCATTCTATATTCCTTGTTAGGTTCTGTTAGGGGCATTTTTCTGTACTTTCTGAGAGAATAACTTAGGCAGAACCCTTCTGGACTCTCACCGAATTTTTCCTTATCAGGAGACCATTTGGAGTCTCAGTCTTCTCTTCATGAACTGCTGGGTTTCTTTGCAAAGTGATCTTCCTGACATCTGGGAAGAGTTCTGTACAACATATATTAGGCATGGAATTCTTCACTGAATCCCAATATTATCTGTTAGATTTTCCTTCTTCCCTGTACAACCTCCTTGAGCCATGAAGACAACTGATAACTGCACATCCAAATGTGCAACACAAATATGTAAAAACAAAGAGGGAAGTTTTTATGATGTTTCCTGAACAAACTGAGGCATATTCAAAGGTGATCTGAAGATGCCATGTCATGTATTTAAAGTAATTACTTTAGCAAGTGCATTGCTACTAAATTAAAAGTATTACTATACATAATTTTGCTAACTAATTTTCTCTGCATTTCTATAATTGCCAATTCAAAGAATATGAACATTTATAAATCACATTATACATTGCTATATCACCTGCAAACTGTCTATGAATGCACATTTTATTCTGCATTTGGCAACAGTAATATTTTGTTCAATTTTTTAATTTGGTAAATTAAAAACAAATTGTATCTCACTGCTTCCAAGCAGAAAGTCATTATCAATTAGAATGAGCTTATCTAAAAAGAAACATAAAATTAAAAAACAAAGCCATGCATAGAAATAAATACCTACTTTTGTTTCACTCTTTCCAGATTTAGGAGTAATTGATTTTGCCTTCGAAAGAAAATTATACATTTCTGAAGCCCAATGGTTATGATACACTATGATTTATAACCCAAATAAAAACTGGTAGATTAAAAATATAATATGCATATGCTTTTCAGTAAAATATAGGAATATGTGTATTTATTTAAAACAATGCTTAAAAGCTGTGTATTAGGTGATATATTTAAGTTTAAAATTAATTCCACCACAATATAAGTATGTTGTAGGCACTAAAGTAGGCTGTGATTGTACAATATAATTTTCAAGGTACCAGATTTTCTTAAGATACCAGATTACAGAAATCTAATAGTGCTATCTTGATTTCATAATCCTTTATTATATTTATTTGTTTTCATGTGATCATGCCTAAAACTCAGACCTTGCAAATAAACAATAAAGGAAAATAAAGTTACATATATTTTCTTAGTAGTTAATGCTAAAAATATACATATTTCTTCCCCTTTTAACTCCGGATTTAATATTTGTTTTGGATTCTACCAAATTACATTCTTTTGCCCTCATCACTATTTTGGTATAATTGCCTTCTTTCACTCTCTTATATATGTTGTGTGCTAACTGGTCTTTCACATATCCTTTTTGGTGAAGTGTCTTTTCAAGTACATATATCCTTGCATTCCTATCTAAATAACACCAGCATTCTTTACAAAGCTAAAACAAATGATTCGAAAATTTCAATGGAACCAGAAATGACCTTGAATGGTCAAAGCAATCTTGAAAAAGAAAACTAAAGCTGGAAGCATCACAATCCAGACTTAAGCTGTATTGCATAGCTGTAATCATTAAGACAGTATGGTACCAGCACAAAAACAGACACCCAGATCAATGGGACAGAATATAGAGAACCCAGAAATGGACCCACAAATGTATGGCCAAATAATCTTTCGCAAAGCAGGAAAGAATATCCAATGGAATAAAGACAGTCTCTTCAGTAAATGATGCTGGGAAAACTTGACAGCGACATGAGGAAAAATGAATTTGGACCACTTTCATACACGAAACATAAAAATAAACTCAAAATGGATGAAAGATCTAAACATAAGAAAGGAAGCCATCAAAATCCTAGAGGAGAAAATAGGCAAAAACTTCTCTGACCTCAGCCACAGCAACTACTTATTCAACACGTCTCTGCAGGCAAGGGAAACAAAAGCAAAAGTGAACTACTGGAACTTCATCCAAATAAAAAGCTTCTACACAGTGAAGGAAACAATCAGCAAAACTAAAAGGCAACAGATGCAATGGGAGAAGATATTTGTAAATTACGTATCAGATAAAGGATTGGTATCCAAGCACATATATCTTTATTTTTTTTAATAATTGCTCAATATTTTTTATATTGAATTGTAAGTTAGTGTATATAGAGATACAAGCTCTTTGTCAGAAATATGTATTATAAATGTTTTTATTAGTCTGTGGTTTGCATGTTTTTTCCTTAACAAGTATTTTTAAGTGAGCAGAAGTTACTAATTTTCATAAAGTTTAATTTATTAATTTTTCTCTTATGGTTAGCGTTTCAAATGTTCTACGGAATGTTATGTCAAAGTTGCAAAGATTTTCTCTTTTGTTTTCTTATAGAAGCTTTTTTTTAGATTTGTGTATAATAGATTGATCCATTGCTTTCTTTTTTTTTTTTTTAGCATTTATTTACTTTTGGGAGATAGCATGAGGAAAAGGGGCAGAGAAAGAGGGAGGCACAGAATCTGAAGCAGGCTCCAGGCTCTGATCTGTCAGCATACAGCCTATCAAGGGGCTTGAACCCATGAGCCCTGAGATCATGAACAGAGCCAAAGTTGGACGCCTAACTGACTGAGCCACTAAGGTACCCCACATTGATCCATTTCTAATCATTCATCTAGTATGGTTATCTGTATTCCAGCAATATTTTTTGAAAATACTTTTTTCTTTTCATTCATTGAATTTTCATATCACCTATTTCTGGTCTCCGTACTGATTTATTTTTTTATGTTTATTTATCTTTGAGAGAGAGAGAGAGAGAGAGAGAGCAAGAGCATGACAAGGGGAGGGGCAGAGAGAGAGAGAGAGAAACCCAGAATCTGAAGCAGGCTCCAGGCTCTGAGCAGTCAGCAACGAGCCCAACAAGGGGCTTGAACCCACAAATCACAAGATCATGACCTGATCCAAAGTCGGATGCTCAACCAGACTCCCTTTTGCTGATCTATTTCTTTCAAAATACCAGTGGCTGTATATACTTTCCTGATGACTATAATTTTCTATCAAGTGTTTAAAACAGGTCAACTCTGCAATTTTGTTCTTTTTTATATTGTCTTGCTATTCTAAATATTTTGTGAACAATCCAAGTTGTATTTAGTATGTAAAATAATAATCAAATTGTATTATATTTATAGTGGGGAATGGTACTCATCAATACAAAGAATGAATCTCAAAAGTAATATACTAAACAAAAAAGTACAAAAAATACATTATGATCTCATTTATAATCTCTTTTAGAGCACTACAAATCTACAACAAAATATAGAATATTATTTGTTTTCTGAGCTGATGGGAAGGCATCTATAAAAAGTGGCATGAGGAAATTTTCTCAGTTAATGGAATCCTGTAATTTTATTGGAGTAACAGTAGTAAAACAATATTCATTTGTGAAAGTAATTAAACTGTACACAACAAGATATGTGCACTTATTGTATATAAATTGTATGACAATGAGGTTGACTATTAAAGTTTACCAACTATAATTTAGATTGGTCTTATTTTTTTCTCTTATTTCTGTAAGTTTTGTTTTCATCTATTTGGAAGTCATTAGATACATTCACAGGTAGATTCCTGTTTTATCAATGAATTGACACCCACATCATCATGCAGTATTGCTTTTCATTTCTGGTCTTTAAGCCACTGGTTGGTGATTATTATTATTATTATTTTTTACATGTTACCAACTAAATCTTTTTCTCTCAGCACCAATTTATTTAAAGTTTATTCTTTTTTAACAGCATTTGGTTGGGTCTTTTTTTTTATCTTGTAATAGTTTTAGCCTTTACAGCGTTTTGTCCATTATTAAACTTTTCAGCTCAATTTTCCCCAAAGACAACATTTTGCATAACAATATCACAACCAGGAAATTGACACTAATAAAATCCATTGAACTTTTTACTATTTTACTTGTTTTTCACACACTTGTTTTTGTATATATGTTGCATGTCTGTTGATTCAAATAACTACCACTATAGTCAAGACATTAAACAATTACATTGTAAAGATCCCTAATGCTACTTCTCTAATACTTCAATACTAATACTCTTTCCCTCCTTACCTTCCATAATACCTGTCTGTCTATAATCTGTTCTCCATTTTCATACTTTTGTCATTTCATGTATTTTATATAAGTGGACCTGTACGGTATGGGAGTTTTTTAGATCAACATGTCCACTCACCATAATACCCTCGAGACCCATCCAAGTTGTCACAAATATGAAGATTGTGTCCCTTCTTAATGCTTAATAGTATCCTATAGTAGGTTATACCATTATTTAGTATTTATCCCATTGGAGAATATTTGTATTGTTTTCAGTTTTTTCATATTATTAATAAACAATATACACATACAGGTTTTTGTATGAAAATAAGTTTTCATTTCCAGTAGATAAATGTATAACTTGCTAGCACATATTTAGTTTTGTGAGCAACTTTCATGCTTTTCTCCAAAGTGACTACCATTTTACTTCCCCACCAATTACATATGAGTAGTCTGGTTTCTCTTCACTTTCACCAGCATTTGATGTCATCATTACTTATTAATAAATGGATTAACTCATTCATTCATTCATGATCATTGTGGTGACATTTTATTGTTATTTTATTTTCATTTTCCTTATGGGTAATTACATTGAATATCTTATAATGTGCTTATTTACCATCAATACAGCCTTGGTAAAATGTCTGTTCATGTATTTTCTCATTTGCCAACTGGATAGTTTCTTTTTTACTATTAAGTTTTGGGAATTCTTTTTGTGATCTAGATACAAGTCTGTCAGATGTGTGGCAAATAATTTGTTCCATTATGCAGCTTGTTTTTGTATCCTTTTCACAGAATCCTTTGTGGAGTTTTAAATTTTTACAATGTCCAAGTTATCACCATTTCCTTCGTATTTTATTTTCCTGCCTATGTTAGCACCATTTATTGAAAGGCTCTCCTTGAATTGCTGTTGCATCTTTGTCAAAAGTCAGCTAGGTAGTCTATTTATGGGTTCCCTAGTCTATCTTATTGATCTATGTGTTTACCTCAGTAACACACACTCCTTTGATTGCTGTAGCTATTTAATAAACTTGTTAAGTCTTGTTAATTATTCAGATGAAGTGATTTTTCCCACTTCAGTATGTATTTTTCCAAAATTATTTAGCTATTTTTGATCCTTTGTATTTCCACAGATGTCATAATAAACTTTGGTGGAAAAAAACTTGGGATTAAAAAAAAATTACATTAAACCTATACATCATTTGGAGAGATTTGACATCTTTACTATACTCAGTCTTACAGTCCACAAACAACACAGATTTCAATATTCTTTATTTCTTTCATTGGCATATGTCTTATACATATTTTGTTCAGTGCATAAAAAGTAGTGTTTTGAATGATCATAAATGCTATTCCCTTTTTAATTTTGGTTTCTATAAAATTGTCCTTTAATGTAATTCTATTTTAAATAAATAAATGAAAAAAAACTTACTATATTTACCCATATATTCGACCTATACTATGCTTTTTTTTTTTTTTTTTGGTAAATTCAAGTTTTAATCTTATGACATGGTATTTAAAACTGAAGAATTTCCTTTAACATTTTAAAATTGCAGACCTCCTATTTATGAATCTTCTCAACTTTTGTGTATATGAAAATCTCTTTATTTTTCTTTCATATTTGAAGGATCTTTTTCGGTAGCTATTCTATTTCAGAATAACAAACTTTTCCTCTTCCTTCTCTTCTTTCTCCTCCTTATTGTCTTCATTATATTCTTTTACCACTTTAAAGGCTTTCACTGGTTTTGATGAGAAATCTGTTATTTGCATTGTGACCCCCAACATGTAATATATACCTTCACCAGATGTTTGAGAACTATTCTTTGTATTTGTTTTCAACATCTTGACCATGAAATGCCCCAGAGTATTTATTTTGTGTTTATCTCTTTCGGGGTTCATTGAGCTTCCTACATTTCTGAATTACTATTTTCATAACATTTAGACAAGTTTGGTTAATTTGTAATTGAATAGTTTAATGCCCTATTCTGACTTGCTTCTCCTTCTGGGACTCTAATTCTACCCACTTTCCATTCAATATTATTACACACACCCACTGAAGCTCTGCTTATTTCCTTTTTGTCCTCCACATTCTCTGTACTTCAAAATGGAGAGGAAGAAGAAGAAAAACTAGGTGAACTGTATCATTAGTTATAATATAAAATAGTAGATGTCATCTATAACGATTGAGAATTATGCAGGTTCTATTTATAAGAATAAAAACTGAAATTATGAAAAAAGTACCAAAATGTCACAAAGAATAAACTACAAGTGGAATGTTAGCAAAAAAAAAAAAGCCATTAAATGATAAGTATAACATAAATATACCTAAGAGAATTAAGAATATATTTTTCTTATTAAAAGCGGCATTTGGTTATTAAAAGAAACTTGCATAGTAAAAGAGTTATGAGAAGATTATGACAGTATCATCACAAATGACTAGGTGTTAGAATCGGAGATCCTGATGTAAGATTTTTTTCTCTTTTTAAGAAACATAGGTATGCTAACACTAACCACAGATACTAATCCAAGTGCTTCTGTCTTGTTTTAAGTAAACTTTAGGTAAACATCTATGAACCAGATTGTTGTTTGACTCTCCATAGTTTGGTTGCAATCATTTTATATTATTTTCTATACCAGGATTGACAATAGGTATTATTTTTAAATCACTTTAAGTTCTGTTAGAAGGATTTCCTTAAATAACTAATATGAAAATTATGATTAAATTATAAAATCCTATACCAGAATATTTTAGTGGTTTTCAATAATAGGGGTGTCCAATCAGTTTTTATCTTTCATAATCACATAATATAATTTAAAATTTTAAAAACGTGATTCTACAAATATAATCACATATATAATGCATCTCTGAGAAAGGAGGCAGAATACTTGGCTTTGGCAATTAAAAATTATGATAGAAAAGTCCAACTTTCAATTGGTTGCATGCTTTGAACTTCTACACTTTTATATTTAGCAATAATGGGACTGTATTCTTGAATAATGGATTTTTTTTTTAGGGATACAATTTCCTCTACTAAAGAATACTTTTCTGAATAGTATTCATGAAGAATTTTGACTGATCTAATTAAAGCTGTAATAATCCAGTCACACTTCTCATACAGTGCCCCTTATTAGCCTTTCAGGTAGTATCCTTTGCAAGATAGCAAGCCATGGCCAGGTCTGGGTTAAGGAAAATTGGATTCATTATGGCAGTGATGACAAATTATCTTCTGCAAGAATTGTTTAACACAATGGGTCAATAGAGGAAAAAAAAAAACTAAACATAAGAAAGGAATGGCATGGGAATGAATAAAGAATAAAACTGCATATTAAAAAAACCAAAGCAATAGAAGACATTTTAAAAACTGAATAAAAAGGTAATGTGAAACCGTAGGCATAATGAGCTTTTCTTGTCATGAGAGGTTATTACATTCTCATTTCTTTTATAATCATATGTGGCATATTCCAGTCTTTAAGGGCCTTCAACATATTTAGAAAAAGCAATATATGCAAAATTACAGGAAACTCTCGGTTTTGAAATAATGGCTTGTAGGCCATAATGAACCACTAATTTTCTTTGCCAAAAGTTGATAGCAGTTAGTATGGGTTGAATTTGACCAAGTATTTGATTTGCTCAAAGTAATCATTAAGTGTCATATAAGCACTTTCCCATCTTCTTATGATGTATTTTGCCAGTATCAAAAACTAGAAATGAATTTTAATATTTTTGGCATTTCTGTGTTATTCATGTACTAATGATTTTGTTAAATACAGCTTAAGATAAAATAATCCCAGGCATACTTAATATGAAATGGATTTCAACCAATACTTGGATTCAGTGCAAAGTAATAATACAGTGTTAAAAAATTGTTCAAATGATTAATTTAATAAGCCACATGTTTTTATAATGCCTTAAAATTGATCACTTTCAACACTGTTGATTTTACTGCAAAATTATCTTTCTAAATTTCATTTGACTTTTTATACCCTGTTTTCTCTTCAGATCATATAAATCTTTCACCTTTTACTAAATTTAATTTGACTTTTATAAAAAATACTAAGATATTTTGGATATTTTATAAAAAATACTAAGATAGTATGGATGCAATTATACCTATAATAGATCAAAGAAAACTAAATCTTTGATGTAAAATAATTTTCTGATGTGTAACTATTTAATAATTTGACAAGGATTTAACATTACCTTTTATGAATAACAGCTTTATGCCTTCACCCGAGAAACAAAATATATAATGCATATTAATATGTGATAAATTTATATACATATTATGTGTATACACAATATTTATATATAATATAGGCTATGGAATACATTAAAATATTTACATATGTGGTGGTCTACACAGGTGTTGACTTTTAGAAACAATCAAAACTAAAATATCTTTGTCTAATATTTTTAAACTAAATGTAATAGATCATGATGGTGAAATGTATATACTTTCATAGACTAAGCAGCAGGGTCATACATTATAATTTCCCTTATTATTAAAGGAATAACATTTATAAATAACAATTTGCACATTTACTCAACAAATACTATTATAAGCATTGCCTTGGAGAGTTTCTATAAAGAGACACACAGATGGGGCGCCTGGGTGTCTTAGTCGGTTAAGCGTCCGACTTTCGCTTAGGTCATGATCTCGCGGTTCGTGGGTTCGGGCCCCGCGTCGGGCTCTGTGCTGACTGCCAATTCAGAGCCTGGAGCCTGTTTCAGTCTGTGACTCCCTCTCTCTCTGACCCTCCCCTGCTCACGCTATCTCTCTCTCTCCTAGAAATAAATAAAACATTTTAAAAAAAGAGAGAGACACACAGATGAAGAAAATGAGACTATGTGAGTATGAATGAGTTTTCAAGACAGAAAGATAAATCATGTACCCATGTACATAAAATTCAAGATATACTTTATGTGCTTTATCATAGAAATAAATTATATAAATTGTGAAGACAAACTTGATAAAATAAAAGCCTTTGTGGAATATGTAGATTTTATACATGCCTTAATCAGATGGTTAAGTTTTGAATAAGTGGAAAAAAGAAAACGACGCATTTCTTTCTGAAAAAGTAGTATGGACAGAAAACGAGCAATAGAAAGGACTGGTAATTTTGAGACCTGTATAAATAAGAGTCTGGAACAGGGGATAGTACTCAAAGGAATACAAGATAATATTTGAGAAATAAAACAGAGCTACATTATGGATAATATTAATTAAATAATAAATCATTTTGGATTTACATATTGAGATTTTAGGTAGAGAAATAGAATAATAATAGCTTTTGCTATTGACAGTAGATCAAGCTTTTTGTTTTGTTTTATTAAATAAATTGGAAGTACAACAAACTGTTATATGGAATCCTATGGACAGTAAGACAGATAAGAGTCAATGATGACTTAACTTGGGTTAGCAGTGGAAAGGAAATGAGGGTATTGGAAGAAATTCAAGTGATTGCATATGGGAGAATTACTAGGAATTAGTAGATTATATGAATGGCAAGAAACATAAAAGAAAATAAATAAATCAAGGACATATACAAGGTTATATTTTAGTCTGACAGCAATGGCATTAAGCCCTAGCATTAATATTTATATAATGAGAACTGATTTGACCTCTTATTGTATTTCAAGCCCATGCTAAGTATTGGATTAACAGCCATAGACATCGATCCCATTTTCAAGTAATTCACAAAGGGGCAATACTGAGTACTAAGTACTTTCTGATTGTTTACTATGTAGCAGTCACTAACCTAAGCACTTTATACATGTTATTTCATTTAATCCTAAAAAGAAAAAACCTCTAAAACTTCTGAATACACAATATCTTTAATGAGAAAAATGTACCATGAAATATTTTTTTAAAATTGCAACCAGGTTAAATAGCTTATAAATTGTTGGAAATTGGATTTGAAACCTAGAGTAAGACATCAAGGATCATACTCAAACACTGACTTTTATTTTTCTGACAGAGGAGGCATAATATGCTTATGAAATAAGAAGAAGGATATACAATTAGGATGTGAGAAACCCAGAGATCTTAGATATAATAGTATGCACTGTGTATTTGAGAATAAAAGACTAAGCATGACCTGAGAGTGGACTTCCAGGTTAATTATGAGAATGTGCTGTAAATAAAACCAGATAATTCAAATACTTTTAAGACATAGTAAGGAAAAAGGATGATAGGAACGCTTTACAAGTTTCAAGCAGGAAGTAACATGATACCATTTAGGTTCAAAAAGGTAATTCTGGATGAAGTTAGGTGAGCTGAATGTTGGAAGAAGCAAGAAAGGAGACAGAGATAAAATTATGCTCCTTTTCTTGTTATGCAATCAGAAATTCCATAGGCCACGGCAAAATACAGAAATGTCAGATTCCTGGAAGCAGGTCTAGCAGGACTTAGACATGGGTTGACTGTGGATAAGGCGAGAGGAGAGAACAAATTTTATGTCCAGGATTCAGAACTGAGCAAAGTAGAAGAGTGCAGGAGAAGAAGCAGGGTCTGTGATAACTTCTTCAGTATCACACACATTAACAGAAATGTGGAACGAATGTAAAGGAGCCCATTGGAGAAGATAATGATAAGTTTTGCTCTAGACATACCAATTTAAGATGCTGGCAGGACATCTGGGTAGAAATAATTTTCCTCAAGGAAAAGAGAGTTTTTGTATGTACACTTAGGTTTTTAGTAAATCTTTTTTCCCCCAAAGTCTTTCCATATTGTTCAGATGACACCTAGTAGCCTTTGAAGTGGTTATGTGGCCAAGCACAGACCAATGGTATACAGCTTCTACTTAAACCATTGCCACCCTAGGGATGCTGCAAGGATAAACATATGATCCAAGCCACTCCTACTAATCCAATATATTTAGAAAAAGGCTTTTACAGGATACATTAGAAAAGCAGTATGCTCTTCTACTCAAAGCTAGAATGAACTATCCTAAAATTTGGATGGAACCACAAAAGACCCCGAATAACCAAAGTAATATTGAAGTAATACCAAAACAGGAGGCATCACAATCCCAGACTTTAGCTTCTACTACAAAGCTATAATCATCAACAGTATGGTATTGGCACATAAACAGACACATAGACCAAACGAATAGAATAGAGAACTCAGAACTGGACCCACAAATGTATGGCCTATTAATCTTTGACAAAGCGGGAAAGAGTATCCAATGGAAAAAAGGCAGCCTCTTTAACAGATGGTGCAGGGAGAGCTGGACAGCAACGTGCAGAAGAATGAAACTAGATCATTTTCTCACACCATGCACAAAAATAAACTCAAAATGGATAAAGGACCTGAATGTGAGACCGGAAACCCTCAAAACCCTAGAGGAGAAAGCAGGAAACAATCTCCTTGACCTCAACCACAGCAATTTCTTACTTGACACATCCCCAAAGGCAAGGGAACCAAGAGCAAAAATGAACTCCTGGCACGGCTTCTGCACGGCAAAGGAAAAAATCCATAAAACTAATAGGCAACCGATGGAATAGGAAAGGATAGTTGAAAATGACATATCAGATAAAGGGCTAGTATCCAAAATCTATAAGAAACTCACCAAACTCCACACCCAAAAAACAAACAACCCAGTGAAGAAATGGGCAGAAGATATGAACAGACACTTCTCCAAAGAGGACATCCAGATGGCCAACAGACACATGAAACGATGCCCAGCATCCCTCCTCATCAGGGAAATACAAATCAAAACCACACTGAGATACCACCTCACACCAGTCAGAGTGGCTAAAATGAGCAAATCAGAGGACTCTAGATACTGGCCAGGATGTGGAGAAACAGGCACCCTCCTACACTGTTGGTGGGAATGTAAACTGGTGTGGCCCCTCTGGAAAACAGTGTGGAGGTTCCTCAAAAAGTGAACAACAGAACTCCCCTATGGCCCAGCAAAAGCACTGCTAGGAATTTACCCAAGGGATACAGAAATGCAGATGCATAGGAGCACATATTCATAACAGCACTTTCAACAATAGCCAAAACACGGAAAGAGCCTAAGTGTCCATCAACTGATGAATGGATCAAGAAGATGTGGTTTATCTATACCATGGAATACTACATGGCAATGAGAAAGAATGAAGTCTGGCCATGTGTAGCAACATGGATGGACCTTGAGGGTGTTATGCTGAGCAAAATAAGTCAGGCAGAGAAGGACAGATACCATATGTTTGCATGTATAGGTGGATTAGGAGAAACTTAATGGAGGACCATGGTGGGAGGAGAAGAGGAAAAATAGTTGGGGAGAGGGAGGGAGGCAAACCATGAGAGACTCTTGAAAACTGAGAACAAACTGAGGGCTGATGGGGGTAGGGGAGAAGGGAAGGAGGATGATGGGCATGGAGGAGGGCACTTGTTATGATGAGCACTGGGTGTTATATGGAAACCAACTTGACAATAAACTATTTAAGAAAAAAAAAGAAAAGCAGTATGCTCCTTCACCAGGATTTCAAAGTCATATGATGTAAACCTGGTGGTGCTAGTAGTCTTATTTTTTAATGCACTGGTAAACACTTTATGAAATAGAAATATAAAGCAGAGCCTACAGAAGAAGGGGAACAGAACTTTGATTGAATCATTTAATCATCTAAAATCAACCATGGCTGAATCCATAAAAGGTTCTTTTCAGGTATATGAGCTAATTGTTTTTCTTCAACATTTAAGCTCTTAGAATTACTGCTATGATCACTTGCATCTGACATGATACTGACCAGTATAAAAGTCATTCATATGAGGTTACATTTAGAATCCATGATATTTTCAAAGAAAAGGAAAGCTATGTCTTGATAAAAGCATCAGAGGAGTCAATAAAATTGTGAAGTGCTGTGATATCACTAAGAAGAGTCTTTCTTAATGAATACAATCAATTTCAAATTGCAAAGATACATGAAATGACTTCTGAGAAAGGGTAATATTCTTTTTTTAATAGAGAAATGCTTTTCAAAGAAGTTTGTAAAACACAGTTAGTAATACAAGTAGATAAAGGCATACCAAAGGAATATTTTTTTTAATAATGGAAAGATTTGAGCCTATTTGTGAACTATGAAAAATAACCATTGCAGAGGGAGAGAATGATAGCATACAGAAAATAAACTATAGTGAATTCTATAACCAGATAGAAAATAGGAATTCCAAGGGATAACTGTGATACATACATTAATATTTTTAAAAATAGTATACTCTAGGGGCATCTGGGTGGCTCTGGTGATTAAGTGTCTGATTTTTGATTTTGGCTCTGGTCATGATCTCATGGTTTGTGAGTTCTAATCCTGTGTTGGGCTCTGCTCTGACACTGCAGAGCCTGCTTGGGATTCTCTATCACCCTCTCTTTGCCCTTCCCTCTCTTCCCACCATCTTTCAAAAATAAATAAATAAACATTAAAAAAAGAAATAGTAAATTCTGAATTATTTATAAAATTTTGTTTTATCCCATTGCTCTTCCGTAAAAGTATAAGCTCATTCATAGAAGTTTATGACTTATTTGCATTCCATATCATCCTTTTTGCATAATAAGCCTATAAGGGTCAAATATTTGCTGATTTGCTATATATATTTCCATATATATTTAATAATTTTGTATAATGCTTTTTGTAAGCAATGAATGATATTACATGTCATCTGCAAAGTAAGATTTGTGTTCTTAAAATATGGGCATTTCCATTGTTTTTATCAAATAATATATATTCTCCTTAAAGGGTCTTCTCATAATTAACATAAAGTAATTAATAAAAAAGCTAATGAAGATAAAATAAAACTTCATTTAACTATAAGAAATTATATTTTCTATTTCCTTTATTATCTTAGTTGATGTAGATATGGTTAAGTGTCACAATAATGAGATAATTTAGTTAAAAAAAACACTTTCTCTTAAGTAAACTACAAAGCTGAGGTAAAATTTTATTATTTTCACCTATTAAGGTCTTCCTGTATGATCCAAACATTTGTCTTACTTCTCTTTTTTATTTTACATTTTGACTTTGTGTAGTTTAGGAGCTGGAATCTAATGAGATTCGTCAGTGCTTTTGGATTTTACATATCTAAGATTATCCAGATTGTTCTTTTATTCATATCCATCTGGTCAAGTGATTACAATCATTTCTCTCCAATGTAGACTCCATAGCAGCTGTTACACTAACCTCTGGGTGTCATTAATATAATGTACACAATAAGAAAATTATCTGCAGATTAGTTCAAAGTTTAAGTAGTAATGAAATGTGGTAGCCAGAAATAAGTCAAATAATTAATTTTTAATATGACCAAATTTGTTATATTTGTTTACAGATTTGGAAACTCTATAGTCATCACTTATTTTTTATAGCTTCTTTCAGGATTGACAGTCATTTTTGTCAGTGATGTGTAAGCCATTTTCATAAAGGAAAGGGGAGAATATGTATATAGGAAAAAGAATAAAATCCAAATAATTATAAATTTGAATAAAAATGAAATTCACATGTAGACATTAGCATTATCTTCCCACAATTAGTAGGCATTTACACTTGTACTTTTTTTTAAATTGATGTAGTCTTCATTGTTGGTTCAATTATGTTTTATCCTAATTCAAATTCTTAGGTACACAATCCTGGAAAACAAATTCCTGATTTACTACCCTGTTCAGAAGAAACAATGTACTCTAACTGTACGTTTCCCACTCTCTTTTAGTTCCAAGAGCTTCATGTTTGTCACTTGGTGCCTTCAATGTGTTAAAATAAAAAATAAAGAGACCAGCTTTGGCAATTCCATAAGCAGACAAAACCAATTAAGCCATACAAAGCTTAAGGTAGTTTATTTTGCAGGATTAATTCAATCTGGGTCATTTCTTGCATATGCCTCTGAACATTACCGGTAAAACTTAAAAACAGTCTTCCTAGATTGATATGAGGTAACGAATAACCAATTCCCTATCATTTAAGAAAATTCTAGGGGTGCCTGGGTGGCTCAGTTGGTTAAGTCTCAGACTCTTGATATTGGCTCATGATTCGTGAGATCAAGCTCCAGAGGCTGCTTGGGATTCTCTCTCTCTCTCTCTCTCAAAATAAACTTAAAAGAAAAAAATTATGATAATATAACCAATCCCTGTAGGAGTAAAGAGTCACTGCCATCTCATGAGAGAAGCTACATTAAACAATATACCTGGAGACTCATTCTGTTTCCTTTTGAGTGTTCTGGGTTTGCAAACTGGCCTCTTCATTGTGCACAATAAACTTTTTTTACTATTTACTACTTCAGTGATTCATTGGTTTTATTCTATTATTTCTGATCTTTTGACAAATATAAAAGGCAAACGTAGGAACATACTTGGTTTCATGTGAATGGCCAGCAAATGTATGTCAATTTGGTATTTGAAGTCTTTTCTAATCGCTTCTCTTGAGGGTGTTCTTGGATTTGGCCTTCAGCCTAAAAGGCGCTCAGGAGGGTGCCAGGGTGGCTTCACACTCTCCCCACAGTCTTGCTGACCCAGAAGGGCAGCTCCTGCGCACCCTGGCCACTCCCATGTTTGGTCCTAGCCATTACTCGTAAGCAAGCCTCTATACTGCACTCAATCTTATCTTATTTGTTTAATGGTATTACTTTTAGCTGTATTAAATCTGAAGATCACCTGTACTCAATCTTTTAAAAGTGATAATTTAGTGTCATGTGTGTTGGGGGGGAGTCTCTAAATGATGCAATACATTAATTGCAGAGTCATTTTCTAATTTATAGAGAAATTCAATGATGTATCCACCATATACGTACTTTCAGAAATGCATGGGTCATTTATGCACTTAAATTGTGTAATTAAATACCATGTACTCAGGTGTCAAGCATTTCTACAAGTGCATACTTGGTTTCTAACACTTCAGTATTTGTCTTGTCAAAGTGAAGTGGAATAAGGGATTACTTGCAGAACCTTTTTGGTATATATATAACTGTTATGTATAGTTTAGGTTAAAATGCTCAGTTTTGGGGTGCATGAGCGGCTCAGTGGGTTATACATCCAACTGTTTTTAAGGTTTTATTTATTTCTTTTTTTAATGTTTTATTTATTTCTGAGAGAGAGAGAGAGAGAGAGAGTGAGCAGGGGAGGGTCAGAAAGAGAGGGAGACACAGAATCTGAAGCAGTCTCCAGGCTCTGAGCTGGTTGTCAGCACAGAGCCCAAGGCGGGGCTCAAACCCACAAACCTTAAGATTATGACATGAGCTGAAGTCATACGCTCAACCGACTGAGCCACCCAGGCGCCCCTACATCCAACTTTTATTTTGGCTCAGGTCATGGATCCAGGATCATGGAATCCAAGCCCGATGTTGGGCTTCGTGCTGAATTGTGGAAGCTGCTTAGGATTCTCTCTCTCCATCTCCCTTTACCCTCCCGCACTCACATGTGTGCTTTGCACACATGTATCATTGTGCTCATGCTGTCTCTCTCTCAAAAAAAATTAAATAAATAAAAATAACATGCTCAGTTTTACCCCAGGTAACAGTATTTTCTGTTTCCATATAAGTTCCTCCCATCTGTTTATTATGAAAATTTCTTTCTTTATTTACATCACCTTTGTAGCTTCCACAAAATCAATGTTTGGAAGAAATTTAGTGTATAAAAGTTCAGTAGTCTTCTACAGAGAGCACCCATTCTTTAATTCCTTTTTAGAGATGGTATAAAAACTTGCTTATTTGTGGGTGTTTATTCAGTTTTCTTACTTTGTAAAGTAGCTCCCTAGATATGCTTAAAGCAATCTTGTTAAATTTGAGAAAATTCGAGAGAAAATAACCTTCAGTGTATCTAGCCATTTATCATCTTAAATACTGACATGTACTTCCTTATTTATTCATGCAAATATCTAATTTACAATTAATCAAATAGGGTTTCATGGTAATTGTGTATTTCCAAATTTCACTATATTTACTTAACAATCTACCAACCCATCAGCATTATTAAATTCAAGTGATTAATCATCAAATATTTATGTATATGGCTCTTTCTAACTGTTAATGACCAGCAGCAACATAGTTTACAAAGATAACTGCAAACAATAACCTAAACAAATATGTCATAGAGATTTCTAAATATGTAGATTTTGAAATTATCTTTTATTATTTGCAAACTTAGCTAATTCTTACACTAATTTTCGATAACATACAACTACCTAAATCTAAAATATATGAAACTTTAAATCTTCCTTTTCATACCTATTCAAAATATAGTCAAAAAGATACCATATGTATATACAGATATTTATCTGCAAAATTCTTCATTTTCGTAGGTTTAACCAATTTTCATAAGCATATCATAGGAATAAAGAAGAGAAAGGAATAACAAAAATATATAGAAGAAAGACTAGTGTAAATAATGTCATTATTATCATAAGTAGATATTATGTTCTACATGTGTATAGCTTTTCCCAAATTTGTAATTATCATATATATAAAATTCATAAATAATTTGCATTCCTATTTTATTCATCATAAATATATCACTAATATTCACATTATAATTATCATATTAAATGTCAAATGAGTCATTTTGTTAATAATCTGTAATTTATTAAATTTTTATGATGCTTCTGAAGGTTCAAAATTTTGAGACCAAAATTGTAGTGTCAGGGGCGCCTGGGTGGCTTAGTCGGTTAAGCGTCCGACTTTCGCTTAGGTCATGATCTCGCAGTTCGTGGGTTTGGGCCCCGCGTTGGGCTCTGTGCTGATTGCCGGCTCAGAGCCTGGAGCCTATTTCAGAGTCTGTGTCTCCCTCTCTCTCTGACCCTCCCCTGTTCACGCTTTCTCTCTCTCTCTCTCCTAGAAATAAATAAAAATATTAAAAAAAAATTGTAATGTCAAAATCACAAAATTTGCAGAGAGCAGATCTCAAGAGTTCTCACCACACACATGCAAAAATGTTACTATGAGATGATGGGCATATTAATTAACTGGACTGTGATAATCATATATAATGTATTTATATATAATAACATAACTTTGTACACCTTAAATATATACAATTTTTGTTAATCATACCTCAATAAAGCTAAAAAATACTATAATCTTTCTGTTTCTTAGTAAGTACCATAAAATTGACTTCTATAAGCAAGGCCAATAGAAATGAGTAAGTGCACCGATCTGTTACATTAAACAATATATATATTGTTGGGCTCTGACTCTAATTGCTTTATGCTTGCAAGTTAATTAGAAAAGAATTGATTTGAAGAGAATGCTTAATTTCTCTCATTCAAGCATAAGATACATTGCTCCAATTATTCAAATGATAAAATATTTTAATATAACACATTTTCTTGTTAAAAATCCTCCACATATTTATTACCAAATTAGTGATTTTTTAAAAATGTTGACCACTCACTATGATTTCCATCCGTATCCCAGTTTCCAAAGGATATTTAATCCTATGTCAATTTGCTTAGAAATTGGATTTATTAGGGAATGTGAAATACTGATACATACAAATATAAGTATCTTGTTCTCAATTATTAACTATATCATATTTTAACATAAGCTTTATATAGTAGTTGATGGTTTTGTTTTAAAATCTGATTTTTTTAATTAAAAATCACAATTCCTCCTTTTTCCTTTAAAAGCTAATTAATAAATCTATGTATATCTTTTTGCATGTATGCCTTAATCTATTTCCACAACTTTAAAACATTAATTTATTTGTTAGGATATATTTTAGATAGTTCTAGAGATTAATTATTTGGGCTGTCATTCTACATCTTGCCTTTACATTATATTGTGGTCTCTTCTATATTGTGCTTCTTACAGTTTGATTCCCTGACTATGGTATTGAAACCCCCCTTTCTTTTGCAGGCTCCAAAGTTTCTGTGGAAGGGCCTTGATTCTCTGGTTTCTAGGGAATTCATTATTGCCAATTCAGGATGATGTAGATAATTCCAGGTTGTTCCCAGGATGCATCTAATTTTGGGACTACAACACGGAAAGAAGAGTTAGCATTGAGGCAACAAAGGGAGTTTCATACATCCCTCGGGTATCTTCTATTTGTGCTAGCTTTGACTGTAATGTCCATTTTTCTCATTTAATATTTTGTTGTCATCATCCCTCCACCTGAGCATCCATTAAACATCTGTATTTTATTCTGCAACCTACTTATATTTTCTATGTGGGTACTGGAGGAGGTCATTGAGAGGATGTGACTGCCAGGTGATTCATGAGCTAGACCTGGATAGTTGGGGGCACCTCATCCCCTCCGCTGTCCTTGGAATGTATGATCTGCCCATTGTTTCCATAATAGAAGCTGGTTTCAAGAGAGAACAATGTGTTGTTGAGACCATCTGGACTGAACTAAGTCCAGTTAGAGACTCTACATAAACTTTTAAGATTCTGGCAGGCAGGTGTGGAAATCTATTCATCTCATTGGCACTTAAGACAAGCCTCATATGTCAATTTTCTTGCTTGTTAAACCTGCCACCTACCTATCTGGAGTACTCTGCCTCTTTCTTTGATCTCTTCTTGCTCTTCATGAGTACGAGGGCTAGTCTGAGAATCAACAGTGAACACATTCTGTGGTGTCCCTTCAACCTGACAGTTCCATTTCTGGTCTAGCAATTGGTCAGTGAGAAAGTGTCGATTCTCATTTATCACTCTAAGGTCATTGGAAACTCTGCAAGACTCTCTCAGGTTTATTTGCAGAGACAGCCCACTCATCCAATTATCTTGATTTTGTGGTCACTGTGCTGGTATAGCATGACAGAAATTGCATGGTTTATCAACATCCAGAAATCTAAGTATATTTGAAATATTTACTATTGAATTCCCAAACATATTTAATCACCCAGATTTTGGTGCATGCTGCATTTTCCTTTCCCCCAAACTCAGGCAACCTCAAGCCAATTCGCTTTATTCCCTGAGTTTCTCATACCTCAATCCATTACAATATATGGGGATAGTAAGAAAGTTTGAGGGGCACTGGGTGGCTCAGTTTGTTGATCATCCGATTTTGGTTCAGGTCATGATCTCACGGTTTGTGGGTTGGAGCCCCACATCGGGCTCTGTGCGGACAGCCCAGAGCCTGGAGCCTGCTTTAGATTCTGTGTCTCTCTCTTTCTCTTCTCCTCCCCTGCTCATGATCATGTTCTGTCTCTCAAAAATAAATAAACATTAAAAATGTTGTTTAAAAAGAGAAATTTTGCCTTAACTGATATTGTGGGTTTGGTACTTATGACAGAGAAAGCCCAGATTCTTACAACTCAAAAAGCTCTTATTTCTTAACATTGTTATTTTGAGGCAAGTTTAGTTACAAAGGAAAATAGTTGATTATTCTCTTTTTCTTTGTTTTGTTTGCAATTTTGTTCCAACTATCTTATACCTAGACCAGTGAATGTGGACTTCTTAACTTTTTGGTTGCTACCTATGTAGGAGGCAGTACATAAAGTATCAGAAAATACTAAAGAAGAGATACTTACTATTATTAAATATTTTAAGATCTAGGTAAATTATTTTAGTTCTATGATTGATTATTAAATATGGCCTATTTTGTGTTTCTTTAAGGATTACTCATAAAGAAGGATTGTTCAAAAATGATTAAAACTCAGATTACCTGATTACAAGCCACCTGAAGACAGAACTATCTATCCCCTTCTCTTCATGGGAACAGTTGCACCCAAACCCATTTTCTGCAGGAAAGTTCTGCCAGTCATTGTCCCCGCCCCAGATCACACACACACACACACACACACACACACACACACACACACACACTGGCCTTGAGACTGTTTGGGAGCAGACTTTGCTAAATTATTCCTGTAAACAGCAGACATTTGAAGCCATACACACTAGCACTTCAATAATCTGTATTACCACTTACAAGATTGATTTTGTACTTACTGTATAAAATAGGAGAGGGAGGCAATATATCTCTCCCCCAAATACATTCCTTTGTGTGAGTGTAATAGAGGTCTCCAGCTCCTCTGTGGAAATAATGACAAATTGGGCAACACACACCTTCTCTTTTCTTACTGTAAATTTGGCCTTTAAGTTTTCACAGCTGAACCTATTATTTGATTCACACTATATGATGAAATTTGTTTGAAGCACTGTTGTCTGACAGATCTAAGAAGAAATTCAAATTGCATAATGTTGTACATTCTTTTTCATAATTGCCGTATTCTCACACACATATTTTATTCATCTTTAGTTCTTCAGATATTCCTTTTTAAAAACATTTTTTTTCTAATGCTTTATTTATTTCTGAGAGAGAGAGAGACAGACAGCATGAGCAGGGGAGGGTCAAAGAGAGAGAGGGAGATACAGAATCTGAAACAGGCTCCAGGCTCTGAGCTGGCTGTCAGCACAGACCCAACGCGGTGCTCAAACCCATGAACCATTGAGATTATGACCTCAGTCAAAGTTGGACGCTTAACCAACTGGGCCATCCAGGTGCCCCAGTTCTTCAGATATTCCTAAAGCGTACAAAATGTTTCACAAATTTGATCTTTTCATCACTAATTCTATTGTTTCAAAGGTCATACATATGACTGCTTAGGAAGACTCAACCTATTCAATCTCATGTTTCTTTTATCCTCCCTTAAATATATCTCACAACCATTAGTCCTGAGTTTAATGTTGACTGCAAAGGAGTCATTTTTGTATTTTTATTGGACTTCGTGATGATCTTTTTTGTACTCTACTCTATTTATCTTGATTTGTAGAATTACTCATCAAGGTCCTCTCTCTATATCCCTGTCTCTACCACTTCATCCTTTCTACTCTTCTTCCTTCCCTCTCTCTTTCTGTTTTGCATCCTGGGGCTAATATCAGTTAAAGTTGAATTTCACACTGTCAGTTTGTTCTAGCAGTGATATTGTATCAAAGTCTAGAGATTTGCTTCAAGAGTTATTTTTCTCTGCCTCTATTCCTAGTCTCTCTACCCCGCCTCAAATGTTTACACTACCTATCAGTTCAAAATTTAGTTAGAAGCTACACATCGTGTTCTCTTTTTCCATATACACTTTCCAATTCATATGCTGCTATAAATCTGGAGTTGAATTTCAACTCCTCTAGAGTGCCTTTTGTTGCTTGTTTCAGGTATTAAGTTGGAGTTCAAATTAGCTGGAAGAATCTCCTTTACTCTAGTACTATTTCTGGGTCTTCAGTCTATATTTGGAGTGTAATGTAAATTTGAAGCCTAATGCAATCATCATGTATATTCCCATTCATTAATAACGATTTGGGACTGGAATCACATTGGTCTTACATTTACTGAATCATGGGGCAAAAGTTTAAGATAGAGCTTGGAGCTCAGTTTAGATTTTGAGACTGTCAAAATTGTCTCATTATTCTGGAAATGATTAGAAATTTCTTCTATGAATAGATTATACTTCATTCTTATTTCATTTGAGATTGTCTTTATAGTTTCTTTGGTGGCCCTCACAACTCATACTTACTATTATACATAACCATTATAGTCAGACCCCTTAAATCCAGATAGTAGACCTAGGACTCGTTTTAACTAGCAAAATGAGACAGAAGCAATGTTGTGTCAATTCCAGTTACCATAGTGGTGAATGATAGTGGAATCCACTTTGAACTCTTGAAATCCCTAGCTGCCAAGTTAAAGTCACACTACCTGTTGAATGTGTCAGGCAGAAACAACAGCCTAAACACTCCATTATCTCAGCTGAACATGGCACTCAGAAGAACTTCACTTCAGTCCACATACCTAAGGGACATTTGCAGAAATATCATAAAAACCGCCTAGCTGAGCACAGTCTGAATAAGCAAGTTTGTGAGCAAAGGAAGTTGTTGTTCTTCAAAGACAAAAAGTTTTATGGTAGTTTGTTACTAAGCAACAGATAATTAAAAGATGTAGAATTTTGAAAGTATTATTTGAATAATTTGACAGGTTATGTGTCTCAAATGCATAAAGTGCAAACCTAGTGAGGTGCAAAACTGCACAAAGTGAGACACTGCCATAATATTTATAAATATTATAATGTACTGCCACCTATTGGATTATGATTAATCAATTCAATCCTCCACTATTATCATATTTTGATGACTAGAGAACCATGTTTTTGGAACTAAAAGGATATTTTCTTTTTCAAATGTTTCAGAAGTAAATGTTAGAAAAATAATGAGGCTCCTCTCTTTCTCTGTCTCACTTTCATTCTACACACACGACCATGCGCGTGCGCACACACACATACACACACACACACACAAACACACACATCTATCATTTGTCTAGGAATTATGGGAATGACAAAAAACTGCTCAGTTTATGGCATGGTTACTGTGAACAAAAATTTTGCATTATTTTCAGAGAAGAAAAAATACACTTACATAACAAGAAAACCAGTACGATATCTAATTAAATGTTATAAAAAGTCTTATAAAATATTTCAAAAATCAGTTATATAGTACTGAAGTTTATATTTTTATTGAGACCTAGTTGTGAATCTTACTTCTCTACATACTTGATATATTACTATGTAGTATTATTCTACAAGCCTCAATTTCCTTATAGGTATTACTTGAATAATTAGAGAGCTAATGTTATAAATTTATTATGAGCATTAAATATAATAATGGCTATAAATTATTCATACAGTGTTATGTACACAATGGTTAACTGTGTTAATGGTTTGCTGATATTATTGTTTTTACTACTACATTCTTGACTAAAATTTTCATAGAAGTTTGAAGATAAGATACTCTAATGTGATCTGTAGTAGCTAAACAAAGGAAGTTGAACTAGGCTTTGAAAGATGGAAATAATTTGGATGAGTAGTGACTAGGCACATGTTATGACATTTACATTTTCATGCATTTAATGGATGTAATATTGAGGCTTTGGGAGGAGTTTTATCTTATTTCCTGAAACTATTTGAATAACTTAACAGAAACAAGCTGGGGAATTTTGTAGAGCTGGGACTTAAAGATGGTTTTGTCCTTACATGCACTTGCAAGAAAAGAGAAAATGAAGGATTTATATTTCTGAAACTAGGAATTTAGGAGACACAAAATGTAACATCGCTTTTAAATGGAAAGGGTTATTGCATGTATCTGATAGGAAAATATTTAGTGTCTTATTTCTCTCAGGCTGCTATAACAAATTACCATAAACTAGTTCCTCATAAACAATAGAAATATATGTCACAGTTAGGACTAGGATGTCTAAAATCAGGGAAGAGCAGACTCCATATCTGGTGAGGGCTCACTTCCTGTCATAGATGGCTGTGTTCTCCCAGTGTCCTCATATGGCAGAAGGGACAAGCCAACTAATCTGTAGGCTCTCTTTTATAAGGGCACTAACCCCACTCATGAGGGCTACACCCTCCTGACCTAGTTACTTCCCTAAAGGCCGCACATTCAAATATCATCACACTGAGGATTAGGTTTCAATATATGAATTTTGGGGAGACACAGAAATTCAGTCTATAGCATAAGTTGTCCATAGTTTAATAAAAGGGAAAAAAATATCCACCCGGGGGAAGGAGAGCTTCACATTTAGAACAAAGTCAAAGATGTAAGAAGATGGGAAACTAATTAGCAGTGAGATTGGTATATAAAAAAAAAAGTCAATTGGGGGCGCCTGGGTGGCTTAGTTGGTTAAGCGTCAGACTTTCACTTAGGTCTTGATCTCGCGGTTCTTGGGTTCGAGCCCCGCGTCGGGCTCTGTGCTGACTGCCAGCTCAGAGCCTGGAGCCTGTTTCAGTCTGTGACTCCCTCTCTCTCTGACCCTCCCCTGCTCACGCTGTCTCTCTCTCTCTCTCTCCTAGAAATAAATAAAACATTAAAAAAAATGTCAATCCAAGGGCCAGAATCTTTAAAACCAAAAATGAAAACACCATACATGTAGCAAGTACACTGCTATCTGTAACTGCAGATCTGGGCTCAAAGCAAGACTTTTACATTGAGTAGCGGTATATCATTTGATCTTGGATAAATTATTTTATCCTTTTAGGCTTTAAACATTTCATATTATTTGTTATAACCTGATTAGTCAAATACCATCAGATATAAGCCTGTTGTCTGACAACATTGGACTTATTGACTTGATGCAGTAAGGGTTGAAATTTCAGAGAAATTCTTTTCAAATTCACTGTGGATTCCTTGTGGTTCTGGTGGGGCTATCAATCCTAGTCTTGCTTTCCCTATTAAGGTGGTGGACACCTCACTGTGGCCAACCCACTTAGTGTTCTTTTTAGGAATAGACTCTGGATTGGAGAAAGCTGACTGGAGAGAGTTCTCTAAGATAGCAGAATATGAAGATTGTATAAACCTGAAGACTGAGTGGCCAACCTTGTATCACATGGGGAAAATTTTTCTTAAGAAAATGGAGACAACACAAGAGATAAGAGCTAAGGCAAGACAAGATAATCACCCAGGCATAAAGGGATCCTGATCTCTTGGGTTTGTAGCTGTAAGACGCAATCTATTCTTTTCTTTTTTCTTAAACTAGTTTAAATTGAGATTTTCAAGAGACTGAAAATAACAATGTTTTAATGAAGAAGATATGTATGAGCTGCACTTTTGAGAATAATCAATAGGGTAAAATCATTGCCTATAGAAATAGAAATAGCTTTGTATAATAGAATTATAGTAAATGTGTTGCATGGAAGATAAAGTCAGGAATATAAATTGGGGAAAATCACGAAGGATTAGAGGGTTTGTAATTTATTCTATAATCAGTGGATGATACTAAAGTTTTTAAAGATATATTATGTCTCTGAAAGAAACTGAATATCTAGATAGAATAGGTAGCTGCACTCATGACTAAATGCCTAGAGTGAGAGAAAAAAAATAGGACATCAATTGAGATACTGTTTACTTGTATTGTAAAAACACTTTTTTACTGTTTTTAATAACTTGATGGAGGTCGTTAAAACCTTATACAGCTCTTGAGTGTTTGAAAATGTGCTTTTCCAAGTATATTTGACACATCTTTCTTGTCACTGTGGGGACACAGGCTTGAGTAAAAGTTTAGGTTATCTGGTATTACCAACATAAAGGACTCTCTTAATTTTATGCATTACCAATCTTCATCTTAGAAGTACAAGGATTATATTTTCATATTTTGTTACTTTTTCTCTTCCAGTATCAAGATTCAGTTCTTAGCTACTATGGGTTTATATTCAAATTTGGTATTAGGTGGTGACTTTTATTCCCATATGTGTGTACAGTAAACTGATTGATTGTTAATAGTGAGCTGATTTACCTGATGTAGATTTCATTATGCATTTTTGTTCCTCCTAAATTGTGTGATAGAGAATATATAATCAATAGGTTAAGTGAAAGAAGGTGAAAATAGCTTCCAGCTAAGAATGAGATAACCTGAAACAGAAACAGACTCTGGATTTTCAAAGCTGTAAATCATTTTTGTCAATTTCTGTCCATAGTAACTAAGCCCCATGAAAAATAACTAAGTATATATGTATATATATATATATAGTTTTATATATATATATAGTTTTACATATATATATAGTTTTATATATATATATAGTTTTATATATATATATAGTTATATATAGTTATTTGGGCTTTCCCATACTTTGGCTATTGTTGATAGCAATGCTATAAACATTGGGGTGCATGTGTCCCTTTGAAACAGCATACTTGTATCCCTTGGATAAATACCTAATAGTGCAATATCTGGGTAACAACATATGAATGGATAAAGAATATGTGGTGTATATATACAATACAGTATTACTCAGAAATCAAAAAGAATGAAATCTTTCCATTTGCAACTACGTGGATGGAGCTAGAGAGTACTATGCTAACTGAAATTAGTCAGTCAGAGAAAGACAAATATCATATGACTTCACTCATATGATGAATTTCAGATACAAAACAGATAAGCATAAGGGAAGGGAAGGAAAAGTAATATAAGAAACAGGGAGGGGGACAAAAACATGGGACTCTTAAATATGGAAACAGAGGGTTACTGGAGGGTTGTGGGAGGGAGGGATGAGCAAATGGGTAAAGGGTATTAAGGAATCAACTCCTGAAATCATTCTTGTACTATATGCTAACTAACTTGGAATTAATTTTTTTTAAATAAATAAAAATTAAAAGAAAATAATAAAAGCCTGATCAAAAAAACTTAATCATATGTAGTCTACCTTGTCTGAAGTCTAGTCAAGAAACTTGTGTCAGGATTCCTCAGACAACCTCTAAATTTGGAGATTTGCCAGAAAGACTCACAGGAACCAGTATATAATTGTACTTATGGCTAATATTTATTACAGTGAACAAATACATGGTAACAGAAGCAAAGGGAAAAGGCATATGGGTAAAGTCCAGAGGAAACCAGCCTCTGATACTCCTATTCTGTAGAGTCACACAGGCCATGCTTAATTCTTACAGCAACAAATTGTGACAATATGCAAGTGTTATCCAAAAGGGAAGTCCATTTGAGACTTTTTTTGGTGACTGGTCATATATCAAAATTCCACTCTCCCAAAATGATAGCAAGAGTTCTGCATAAACCATGTTTTTTTGTTTTTTGTTTTTTGTTTTTTTCCCTTACAAACCTTTGAACCACAGTGATCTACTTATTGCTTGTGGAAACTTGTGTTTCAGTGAAGGAAACTGATAACCAGCCAAGTTTTCAGACACCAGCCACTGACTAACCTTGTTAGCAGGTCTTCTAAACACAGGATTTTTGAGCCTGCTATATTAACAGTTTTCTGCACAGTTTTGTGCTTTTATGGTAAAAGATACCACAAATGTAGCAAAGTGTTAATATAGAGAATTAGGAATAATGGGTAACATGGTCCTGAATGCTAACATCTTTAATAATTTATGGTATAAACACTAAATAAAGGGGCGCCTTGTGGCTCAGTTGGTTAAGCATCCGACTTTGGCTCAGGTCATGATCTCATGGTTCGTGGGTTCGAGCCCCACATCGGGCTCTGTGCTGACAGCTATCTCAGAGCCTGGAGCCTGCATCTAATTCTGTGCCTCCCTCTCTCTCTAGCCCTCCCCTGCTCACATACTCTCTCTCTCTCTCTCAAAAATAAATAAAACATTAAAAAATTAAAAAAAACACTAAATAAAGTGATAATTGTTAATTGTTTTCATAATGGATAAGTAATGGAGCCCTCACAAAATCAGATTTTAACTTTGCATTATTAGGTTTAATCTGGACTGGTAATAAGCTAAAATTGGACTTTAACACCAGTGGTACTTAACCATGGTTATGTTTTAAAATTATTGAGGATTTTAAGGATTCCTAATGCCTCCTGGGTACCTCTCGAGTTTTGGGGACCAAATATCAGTATTTTTTTTTTAACTACCCAGTTAATTATAATGTTCTGCCAATGTTGAGAGCTACAGCTATAAAGAGATTAGGTAGATATTAATAACTGGATTTTAGGAGGCAAAATCGCTGAGCTTTGGGTGTGGAGTTGATAAAAGCTTCATTGGAATATTGCTCCCCTATGGGACAACTTTCCTAAGAACCTCCATAGAAGAGCCTGTTGTAAGGGCTGAAAGCTTCTAAAGAAGTCATAATCACTTATTAACATCTTATTAGTCATTTATGTCTGTTCTTTAGAAGTGTTTTCAGAGGAATCAGTGATGTTTTCCAAGAAGTGAATTCTCACCACAGGAACTAACTATATTAAGGAGAGTAAAAATTTATAATTAGTAAATTGCAATTGGTGGAAAATATAAAAGTTTACTCTCAACATGAATCCAATTATGTTGGTAATGTTTCCTGACTGTCCCCCTTATCCACAGCAAATATGTTCCAAGACCCCCAGTGGAGGCCTGAAACCATAGATTGTACCAAATCCTATGTTTTTTTTTCCTATACAGGCATACCTACTATACAGTTTAATTTATAAATTAAGCATAGTAAGATTAACAACAATTTATAATAAAGTAGAATAATTATAACAATATACTGTAATAAAAGTTATACAACTGTGATTTCCCTCTCAAAAGATCTTATTGTACTATGCTCACCCTTTTCATGATGATGATGATGTGAGATGATAAAATGCTTATGCGATAATATGAAGTAAAGTGAACGACGTAGGCACTGTGGCATAGCAGTCGGCTACTACTGACATGATAATACTTCGGAAGGAGGATCATTGCCCACTTGACCATGGATAACTGATACTGTGGAAAGCAAAAGCATGGATAAGGGCGAACTACTGCACTTTGCTCAGGCATTAGGTGAGGTATCTGATATCAACGTTAAAAAGACAAACATTCCCATCCTACATATGCTTACAGACCGATGGGATTCCTAGTTGGGTCATTGTCATCCTATTGAACCTACACTCATCGAGACTCTACCTGTTTCCTTTTTTAGTAGTTTAATATAATTTTGTTTGACTTTCTCTCCACAAGGAGGTTATTTCAATGAATATCTCATTCAATTTTTCTTTTAATAGGATCAAAGTAAAAGGAAGGTTCATTTCAACTCTTAGGTCCTCCATCATCAGTTCTGAAAAATTAATTTCTAAATGTAGTGGAACAAATTTGATAAAGTGACCACTAATTCAATTTTGTAAATGATTATCTTATTTTGATGATTTTTTTCTTAATTAAAAGGAAAACTGTGAGGCCAGAACTAATATTCATTTTAAATAGCTTCCTAATTAGACTGTTTTTTTTTAATTTGAAACATTTTTACTTTCTTTTTTTGTTTCTTTACCTTCAATAATTCTTTAATTCCTCAAACCAGCATAAAGAAAACCAAAGGAAAAGAAATATATAAATCATGTTTTCTTTTTTCTCTTCAGACTTCATCCTGATCATTTTACTACCTGAAGAAAGAAAGTGACTTTCCAAACCTAAATCTTGAAGTCTTTATATTTTACATTCTTAAGTATATAGAAAATAATTATCGGGGTACTAAGAAACAAAACAACATATTGTAAACCAAGTTTATTAATTTCTCTACAAATATGCACTGCTTCTCACCTTTCTCATTAATATCATTAATATTTCTCATGAACACTTACTGTTTCCTATTTATTTTTGGAAAATTTGATCTATAAATATTTTTGTTAACTATTTTATTTTCTATACATTTTCAATCATCAGATCCATTCATTTTCTCTGTAATGAATCTATCCCTTTGCCTCTCCTTTTTTTAATTACTGTATTTCCTAAAGTTTTCATTCTCTTGGCAATAACTACAGCATCTTAGGTATGTATATTAACTCCATATTCTTTATTATAATCAACATATATTTTATAATTATAATAATCAATATATTTGCAATAT
This sequence comes from Hyaena hyaena, assembly GCF_003009895.1. Taxonomy (NCBI): domain Eukaryota; kingdom Metazoa; phylum Chordata; class Mammalia; order Carnivora; family Hyaenidae; genus Hyaena; species Hyaena hyaena. The sequence goes on along the minus strand of NW_024082241.1, from coordinate 191,011 downwards.
TATTTCATATGAGTAATAATAATCTGATACTAACTATACTAAGTAAGGAAGATTATAGTACAAAACATTTTATACCAATTATCCAAATTACTGAATTTATAGTCAAACATATTCAGACTATCATGAAACTTACAAAGGTTTCATTAAAAAGCTGCAGATTCTCTCATGGTTTGACAAAAACTGAGGACTGATGGATGTGGGGGGTAGGGGGAATGGGCATGGAGGAGGACACTTGTGGGGATGAGCACTGGGTGTTATGCGGAAACTAATTTGACAATAAACTATTTGTAAAAAAAAAAAAAAAAAGAGCTGCAGATTTACAATTTTTATTTAAGTGTCTGGGTCATATTTTGCTATATTTTATCACAAGATACCTGTGAGATCCAGTAAGGACACCATATAACCTACTGTTTAAAAACTTATTAATTAAACAATTTCATCAGTTTTTGGCTTGTCAAGGGCAGCGTTGATGAGGAAAAAAAAGTGTTGGAGACAAAGAAATCTTGATGCAATGTCATTTTTTAAAAACCAGAACCATAATTAAGCATAATTTCTCAACTGTGAATTTACGATAATATTGGATTTAAACATAAAAAAAGAGTCCTTATATTTTTCAGTAAAACATTAGCCATTATTTTTGAATTGTAAATCCTAAAAAATATTTTAAACTCGCATCTTATTTTAGCCCAAGCCACCATCTGCTCCAGCCAACCAAACTTTTAAATCATGTAGCATCTACATCTGTCAACCTAATGTGTGCAAAAAATACTAAAAAAAATTATAAAGTGCTTTTCATAGTATTTTTTCTGTCACAATGGCTTTTTTTTCTGCTTTTGTCACACATGAAACTTGGCTGGTCTTTCTTCTGTTCTTTAAAAAAATATGCCTCTCAGGGGTGCCGGGGTATCTCAGTTGGCTAAGTGTCTGACTTCAGCTCAAGTCATGATCTTACAAGTTGGGAGTTCAAGCCTCACACTGGGTTCTGTGCTGACAGTGTGGAGACTGCTTCAGATTCTCTGTCTCCCTCTTGCTCTGCTCCTTCTTGCCTTCTCAAAATAAATAACCAAATAAAAAAATATGTCTCTAAATAATTCATTACTTAATCCAAAAATCAGTCCTATGGCTATAATTATATATGTAGATTTTATAAATATTTACATGTACATACATAAATGAATATATAAAATACTTCTCTCTGATTAAAATTGTAAGTTAGAAATAAATCCTGACAATTAAAGAGAATAAACTACTTTTCAGAATCTCAAATGATTTTATGAAAACTTAATGTATGTACAAGAGTCACTTAGCAAGTCAGTGAGCTTGGTCAATCACAATAACTATGTAGCTTAATTATTGCATTTTTAACATGGAATCACATTACTAAAATAAAGACCCCATGAAGTACATGAGAAAATCCATAGTCATTTATATTTTAGTGCCACTGGAAAACTTGGAAAAAATGACAAATATCTACTATTCTGTTTACATTTAAACTAATATTCAATAAATTAATTCATATACTTAAATGCTATTTGATGTCTGCTATTTTTTTCAAATAGAATATATGATGCTTGACATCAAATCGCACAGCATTGTGTTTCTTATTTAAGTAACTATGGTTTAAGAGTAGGTCTAATAAGTGTCGATTGCTTAATTTGCTGATTCTATAATCCACTGTTTCTAGTGGAGAAATTGTATATGTCATACGAAAACAAATAATTTGTAATTCAACTGAAAGATGTCAACTGGTATTATGTAATGAAGAATATGGAACAATTTATGTTATACCACATTAAACCATTTTTAAATTATTGAATTTTTAATGTCAAAACATATTCAGAATATCATGAAACATATAGTGCTTCATTAAAGACATATAATACCAACAGTTTCATTATATTATAGTACTTAAATGATTGAGGTATTTTTTTCCCTAAAACATGAAATAAATATTTATCTTTATAGTTAATGGTGGAATTATCATTTTAGAGATCATAATTTATTCAGAAAATAAACTTGTATCTCTACAAGATCTCAAATGCTGTATACAGTATTTAAAAGATAAAAATAAAGATAACAAAAATAATGTAGCTTTTGAATAAATTTTGTTCTCTCAGTATGATTTCCTCCAGTTAGCATGTTGGCTCTTTGTTAGAAACTAAGCTTTTAAAATCCTAAAGACACTATACTGAGTTAAATTCACCTAGTAGCTTTACATTCATGATTTTGAAATATACTGTTTGGAAAGTACATTTGCTACATAAACAAGTAGCTATAATAAAATACAATGAATTATTGATAAAATTTCAATATAAAATGTTTCAATTCTAAGTGAGAAAAGAATCTAATAATTGTAAAGTGTTAATGTGGAGCCAAAAATCATGGCAGCTGCAGAAACTGGCCTAGAGTTAACATTAATTAGAAAACTATTTTTATATTTTCTGCTTTATTTACTAGCTAAATATCCCCATACTATAAAATTTAAACTTAATGTTTCCTAGCTAATACATGTGGAGAACTTTGAAGAAGAAAAGTGCTACATCAAAACCCAGTCCTACTTATCACTGATCTGAATTATAACAAAAACTTAACAACATAGTTTAGATCACACTTTGCAAATGACATTTCTTAGTGTAGCCATCATGACTCTGTCTTCCTTCTTTCAAGTTTCACATACTTGTTTATTTACCAGTATTTTATTCTCTTTGATATTTTCAGAGGTAGATTATTTCTTCATCTTTTAAAAATGACCTTTGTTTCCTAGAAAATGCATTTATAATTGATTAATGTTCAAAGCAGATCTAATAAAAATCAACTGTACATTCAAATAATTAATATCATATATTGTTTGATATAATTATTTGCTTTTCTGAACTTATGTAGTTTGAGAAGTTTCTTTTTCATTGTAGGGTATAGAGAATAGCTGACATACACAGCTAGTCTCAAAATCTGCCCTGCATTTGGACCACTTCACTCAGAAGCACACTACTTGCTTCCCAGTTGACCTAATTCAATTTCAATACTTATTTATTTATATATCAGAGGTAAGTTTGCTTTTTTCAAAGCCTTTTGCAAGCTAGCAACTATAGTGATTTTTTGTACTTGTATTCCTTTGTCTTCTAGTTTTTAAAAATTAATCAAAGTGCTTCCAGTTTACTTGCACATTTTTGTCGCAACTGCTGATTGACACATCCATTAGGATAAGTAATACTTAGAAAGAAAAGAAAAGAAAGGGAAAGGAAAGAGAAGAGAACAGAGGAGAAAAGAAAAATAAGAAAAGAAGGAAAGAAGAATGAAAGGAAAGAAAGGAACAGGAAAGAAAGAAAACAAGTGTTGCAAAGGACAGGGAGAAATTAGAACCCTCATTCACTGTTAGTGGGAATATAAAATGATGCAGCCATTGTGGAAAGCAGTATGATAGCTCCTCAAAAAATCAACCACAGAATTACCAAATGATTCTGCTATTCCTCTTCTGTTTACATCCAAAAAGAATTGAAAGCAGGGAGACAAACAGATATTTGTACATCGACACAGTATTATTTGCAAAAGCCAAGAGGTAGAAACAACCTAGTGTCCACAACAGATGAATAGATCAACAAAATGTGACATGAAACATAAAATAGAATATTATTCAACGTTAAAAAGGTTGAAATTCTGATATATATATTGCAGTATGTATGAACCTTGAAAACATTTTGCTAAGGGAATTAAACTAGACAAAAATAACAAATATGTATGATTTTACTTACATGACATACCAAGAATACTCAAATTCATAGAGACAGAAAGTAGAAGAGTGGTTACCAGTGGATGGAGGAAGAAGAGTGGGGAATTCATGTTTAATGGGTAAAAAGTTCCAGATCGGGATGATGATGAAGAAGATGGCAGTGATGGTTGTACAACAATGTGAATGCACTTACTGCCAATGAATTATATACTTAAAAACAGTTGAAATGGTAAACTTTATTATTTATATTTACACACACACACACACACACACACACACACACACACGGAATCCAAAAGAAGAAGGAGGAAAAGGAGGAACCATGTAGGATATCAGATAGTGATGTGTGTAAGATTTGAGCTAGCATGGAAAAAAAGAGGTGACTGGAGAAGAGAATTCTGGGCAGAAAGAAAATAGCTGACCAGAAGTTCAGACTTATGAACTCCAAGGAACAATAGAATTTCACTGCAGCTGGAGCAGTAGATCTACATGTTGATGAGAACTGACTCTGCAAGAAATGTTGAAGCCAGGTTAAGTATATCCTAAATTTCTATCTAAGGGTTTGGACATTATGAATTATACACAAAAAGCGATCAGCTATTTGCAGATACTGCCAAAATAACAAAGATAGTCAGCTGACAAAAGAAAAGTATAATAGAATATATATATATGTATATACATATAATATATATATATATATAATATCAGAACCTTCCCCACATATGTATGTGTGTATGTTTTTAAAAAAAATTTTAATGTTTAAAACATGTTTAAACATTAAATGTTAAACATGTTAAAAACATTAAAACATGTTTAATGTTTATATATTGAGAGATGGGGGGAGGGCTAGAGAGAGAGGGAGACACAGAATCTGAAGGAGGGTTCAGGCTCTGAGTCCAATGCGGGGCTCAAACTCATGTGCTGTGAGATCATGACCTGAGCTGAAGTTGGACACCCAACTGACTGAGCCACCCAGGCACTCCTATATGTTTAAGAAACATACAGGATTGACTACACAGGAACAATGATAGAGAAAATTTGGAGCTGAATCTTAAGATCAATCTGGCAAATAATTGAGACAGCTTCATAAATTATGTTGTTTAGTCCTAATTAATCAGTTAAATTAAATTCAAAAATATTTATTGAGCAGACTAGCTGCCTCATAATGTGCTCAAGAAAGTCAGCTAGTAGTCAGTGAATAAATGGGACATAACATCACGGTGTTTTAATGGATTTAAGTTTAAAGTTTGGTAGAATAGGTCTGAATAAAGACTTTTAGAAGGAGCAGTTTGCCATGAACATGATGGCCAGGGTTATCCAGAGAGTATATAAATTTCGCTGCAGAGGATATTATAATTTAGGTTGAAGTTATTAAAAACAATTGTTGAGTGGCAGGGGGGAGGTTTAAATGGGTGATAGGTATTATGGAGGACACTCGTGATGAGAATTGGGTGATGTATGTAAGTGATGGATCATTAAATTCTATACAACTTACACAAATACATATAAATTATTCAGATGTCAGTTGAATCATTTGTAAAACATAAAGTTATATTAGTAGACTAAGTCTCCTTACATATATTTAATTCTATGCAAAATAACATTAAAAGATAATTAAAATATCAATCAATATAGTGAAAATAACTGACATGTTTTTGCTGGATATTGAATGCTTTAAGCATTATAGCTCAACAGCTACATCTATTCATCTCTCCATATATCTACTTACAATCTCTTTATTCATCCTAGATTCCCAAATAAAGTATTAAATTTAGTATTAACCAACTTAATCCTTATTCTTATTGCATAATTTTATTGAGAGGAAAGTATGCTCAAGCTAAGAATCAGTAAAGCTTGTCAAACTAGAAAAGCATTCAACTAATTTAACTAAAGAAGTGATATAAAAACATAATTGATAGTGCAAATATGAGGGAAAGTATCAACTGGATGCCAGGGCCAGATTTTTGGAAATGTAGAAATGCAGTGATGCAAAGGACAGTTTTTTTCAGGATTGTGAGCTGAGGAGGATTGATTCAAGTTTCCTAAAAGGTTCAGTAAAATTTCTACAAATTGTAATTTTAGGAAGTTGAGTAATGGTTGAGAAGTAGGTGCTTGTTATGATGAAAATATTTATTTGGAGTAGAATAAACACATTTAAATAAAGGTAAATCACCTTTAGATGTATTAATCATTAATTACCCAAATAATTACACTATGGATGAGAATATTTATGGGTGCTAGTATACGAATCTCACTAAAAAGTCTAAATAATGTAAGTTCATTTTAATTTTCAAGCTATAAAATTACAAACCAATAAAAATTAAATTTTTCCCATGATGATGCCTTAATGAAAACAAATTAAGACATTTTTTCTCTTACAATAAAATGTAGGAAACATATTCTTGTAATAAAAACCTATTAATATTTTAGAATCTTCTAATAATGACAAAAACAATGTTAACTGAAAAGTGTTGAATGAATGAAATAAGGGGAGTTTCTTTCTTCCATTATGTTATATTTCAAGCTAACATTTTATCTACATAATATATATTTGTATTAGAAGCCATATTATTCCTTATTATTAATTTTCATCTAATTTTACTGAGTTCTAATGGAAATCTAATTAAACTAGTGCTTGCCCACTGGCTTAATAGCTATCCCAGCAGTCCTGGCAATATGTAAGGGGAAGCACAAATGAAAGAAAATTACTTGTGTGCTATCTTGTGGATCATATATTTCTTTTACCTTAAATGACTATATATATTATGCAATTCAAACCTTTCAGAATTCAAATGAGCAAACTAAAGTTTGTAGTGGCTAATGACTTCCTTGTCTTATTGTCAGGAGAAACATTATAACCAAAATTCTCTAGCTTTTTGTTCAGGGTATTTTCCAAATTTGGCCTCCACCACAATACCTCTTACCCAAAATATTCTCTACTCTGCTCCTCATCAGAATCTGGAGACTAATCTTTTCTTATTAAATTTCCACTGGCCTCATGACTGTTTGTAACAACTCTGGTTTTCACAACACCCCCTTCATGGTATTTCCACTCAGGTACTGATGGCATGTTGGAAGGAGTCCAAGTCACTTGAATAAGCCCCTATAGGTGTTCTGGTTGACAATCCTAGCTATTCCCAATCTTCAGCTGTCCCAGCCTAGGTATAAATAAATATCAGGGGAAAAGGTATCTGGGAAGTGTATCCTCTAGACCAAATTGTTCAGGCTTTCAGCCATTCATATATTCAAAGACAAAATGTTGAGCAGAGATAAGCCGTCACCACTGAGGCTTTAATGAATTCTGTCCAACAGAATATAGAAATCTGTCCAACAGAATAATAAAGTTTTTGTCATTTTACATTATTAGCTTTTGGAGTAATTATTATGCAGCAATGGTAACGATAATACTACTTGAAAGAGGACACATGTTGAATTTGAAAGATGGAGAAGAATACCAACCTATAGGGCATACATGTTATATAAAGTGGAAATTTGAAGTGATGTCTTGGGTGATACAAACAATAATTTCCTGTAATTCCACTTCTAACAGGAAATAGTTATTGACAAGGAGTGTATTTAAAATTTTTTTTCTTTATTTGAGAGAGAGAGAGAGAGAGAGAGAGAGAGAGAATCCCAAATATGCTCCATGCTCAGCACAGAGACCTACACAGGGCTCAATGCCACAACCCTGAGATCACAACCCAAGTTAAAGTCGGGAGTACGACAGTCAAGGGACTGAGTCACTGAGGTGCCCCAACAATGAGTGTATTTTTAAAAATATATATGCATAGTTATATTTGTTTATTCCTTAATACATCTAGGAAACTTATCTCTTGAATATATAATTTAATTACCCATGTTTTTTTAAAGAATTCAGTTAATATTTATTTTTTAAGAAATTTTATTCTTTTATAATTTTATTTTCTTTTTTAATATTTATTTATTTTGAGAGAGAGACAGAGAATGTGAATAGGGGAGGGAGGGAGAGAGAGAGAGAGAGGGAGGGGGGGAGAGAGAGAGAGAGAGAGAGAGAGAAAGAGAGACAAAGAATCCAAAGCAGGCTCACAGCTTACAGCTCAGAGCCTGATGCAGGGCTAAAGCTCACGAGCTGTGGGACCAAGACCAGAGCCAAAGTCAGTCACTTAACCGACTGAGCCACCCAGGTGCCCCAAAGATTTTTTATTTATAAGTAATCTCAATGTTTGTGGTCTCAATGTGTGTGGTCAAACTCATGACTCCAAGATCAAGACTCACATGCTCTACTGACTAAGTCAGCCACATACCCCACAAATTCAGCTAATATTTAAAGAGAGGTTTTATTCATGAAGTTTTATTTGCTAAGTATTCAATGGCAGCACATAAGATGCACAGTTGACCAATTAATGTAAATTTGTAGACACATGAAACACTTCCCAAACAGTTGAGTGTGGTTGGGAATCATGAACTTCACAGAGCCTCATACTAAAATAACATTACTGTTCAAGGTAGAATTTATTCTCTTCCTTAGGCTTGTATTCATGATAGAGCAGGTATACGTGTGTCAGAAATATATATACATATACTTTTGATCCTGTTTGATGGTCTCATCTGACTACTATTCAGGTATCTGTGTGAGCCACAGTCTTATTAGAGGCTCAACTGAGGAAAAATCTTGTAAGGTCAGGTTGTTGGGAGAATTAATCTCCTTGTGGTTTTAGGACCAAGAGCCCCATTTTCTTTTTAGCTGTCAGCCAGCAGTTGATTCTTTCAATCTTGCCATATGAACATTTGTGACATCCATTCACTTTTGCCATATAACATAACCTAACCACAGGATTGACATCCTATCACATTTCCCATATTTCGCTGAGTTAAAATCAAGTAATAGTCCCTTCCTTTACACACTCTGAGAAGGAATTATACAAGAATGTGCCTCATTGATGGGTTCACTATAGGGTATGTCTACTAAATATGTTTTTTGAAAAAATGTATTCAGTCACATAACACACATAATTGTAGACACAGAAGCATTAGTGCCTATTTTCAAAAGTAGAGGTACTTGAGTTTATGCCAAGAATCCAAATAATTTTTCTCTCTTTATCTCTCCTTAGATAGTGTATATTTAAGTATTAATACTATCTAATGTGTGACTATTCCTGATGTGTCAGATATCCTAAATCACAATAACCCAATGCAGTATGTTTTATTATCAACATTTTATATATGAAGAAATTTAGGCAGTGAGATACTACCAACTTAAACTCACATAGTTAAGAAGCAAAAAATTGACATTTGAAGAAAGGAAATTATTTCACAATTTCCCATTGCTTCTTTTTTTGTTTCAGGTTTTTATTTAAATTTCAGTTACTTAACATACTATGTAATATTAGTTTCAGGTGTACAATATAGCGAGTCAACACATCCATACAACAGCCAGTGCCCATCACAAGTGCACTCCTTAATCCCTCTTACATATTTAATCTATACCTCCACCCACCTTCCTTTTGGTAACCACCAGTTTGTTCTCTATAGTTAAAAGTCTGTTTCTTAGAGGAACACTCTTGCACTGTTGGTGGGAATGCAAACTGATGCACCTACTCTGGAGAACAGTATGGTGGCTCCTCAAAACACTAAAAATAGAACTACTTATAATCCATCAACTGCACTATTAGGTATTTACCTAAAGGATACAAAAATTCATATTTGAAAGGGTACATACACCCCAATGTTTATAGCAGTATTATCAACAATACCCTAACTATGGAAAGAGTCCAAATGTCCATGAACTATTGAATGGATAAAGAAGATGTGGTATATATACATATAATGGAATATAATCCAGCTATCAAAAATAATGAAATATTGGCATTTGCAATGACATAGATGGAGCTATAATGTATTGTGCTAAGCAAAATAAGTCAGAGAAAGATAAAAACCATATGATTCCGCTCATATGTCAAATTTAAGAAACACAACAGACAACCATATTGGGTGGTGCAGAGAGAAGAGAGGAAAACAAACCACAAGAGACTCTTAATGATAAGAGAACAAATTATGGGTTGATGAAGGGAGGTGGGTGGGAGATGGGCTATGTGGGTGATGGATACTAAGGAGGACTCTTGTTGTGATGTGCATTGTGTGTTGTATGGAAGTGATGAATCCAATATTTCACTGTATGTTAACTAAAATTTAAATTTAAAAAAATGATAAGTCTATTTCTTGTTTTGCCTCTTTCTTCCTTTTTGATGTCTGCTGGCCATCTTGATATCTTATTTGCAAAAATGTCTCTTCATGTCTTCTGCCCATGCATTCCTGATAAAAACCCTGAACAATGTAGGTTATAGGGAATCTACCTTAATATAATAAAGGCCATATCTGTAAAACCTACAGCTAATATCTTCTTCAATGGAGAAAAACAGAGCTTTTCCTTTATGGTTAGGAACAAGACCAGGATGTCCACTCTCACCATTGTTATTTAACATAGTATTGGAAGTTCTAGATTCACCAATTACAAAACAAAAAGAAATAAAAGGCATCCAAGTTGGCAAGAAAGAATAAAACTTTCAGTATTTGAAGATGACATGATACTATATACAGGAAACCTAAAGGACTCCATGAGAAAACTGCTAGAACTGATAAACAAATTCAGTAAAGTCACAGGCTACAAAATCATTGTACAGAAATCCGTTTTACATCTATACACCAATAATGAAGCAGCAGAAAGATAAATCAAGGAATAGATCCCATTTACTCCTGCACCAAAATCCATTCGATACCTTGGAATAAACCTAACCAGAGAGGTGAAAGTTGCACTCTGAAAACTATATGACACTGATGAAAGAAATTGAAGATTACACAAAGAAATGGAAAGACATTCCATACTCATGATTTGGAAGAACAAATATTGTTAAAAAGGTTTGTATTACTCAAAGGAATCTACAGATTTAATGCAATCCCTATCAAATACTTCCAGCATTTTTCACAGAACTATGACAAAAAATCTTAAAATTTGTATGGAACTACAAGGGGCCCCAGATAAACTAAGCAACATTGAAAAAGAAAAGAAAAGCTGAGGGTATCACAGTTCCAGACTTCAAGTTATATTACAAAGCTGAAATAATCAAAATAGCATGGTAATGGCACAAATAGACTCATAAATCAATAAAGCAGAATAGAAATGAACCTATGACTATATGATAAATTAATCTTCAACAAAGCAGGAAAGAATATCCAATCAAAAAAAGAATGTCTCTTCAACAAATGGTGTTGGGAAAACTGTATAGCAACATGCAAAAGAATGAAACTGGTCCACTTTCTTGAACTGTACAAAAAAATAAATTAAAAAATGGATAAAAGACCTAAATGTGAGACCTGAAACTATCAAAATCCTAGTAGAGGACACAAACAGTAACTTCTTTGATGTTGGCTGTAGCAACTATTTTATAGATATGTTTCCTGAGGCAAGAGAAACAAAAGCAAAAATAAACTATTGAAACTACATCAAAATTAAAAGCTTCCACATAATGAAGGAAACTATCAACAAAACTAAAAGGCAACCTGCTGAATGGGAGAACATAGTTGTAAATGACATATCTAATAAAAGGTTAGTATTAAAAATATATAAAGAAGTTATAAAACCCAACACTCCACAAAACTAAGAATCCAATTAAAAATGAGCAAAAGGTATGAGTAGACATTTTTTTACTGCTTGTTTTTATAATTGCTGATGAAGATAATCTCTATTAATTTAGGCTGAATGTATTGTAGACCTTAAAATCATACCTACAAAAAGTGAATCACATTTTGTACATTTTATAAATATACACTATTTTTCCTCAATGCCTATGTGTTGATTCTTATGGAAATTTTGGTTTCTGAACTGCGCATAGATTCATTCATTTTGCATCAAGCACTATCCCACAGTAAATGACATAGAAAATCTAATATTGTTAAAACCTGTCTTGTATAATTTGCCACAATCTGATCTTTTATACCCTTGTTGATAGAATCAGCATTAGAGACTACTTGCTTCCTACATAGTGTGTGAAAATCTATTACAATAAAAATTCCTTGACCATTTTATTTTTACTTTGTGACCATATATACTACCTGCCTATTCTGTTTCAGTCCTTGTTTCTTTTATTTTTTATTTTATTTTATTTTTAATGTTTACTCATTTTTTTTTTATGTTTTATTTATTTCTAGCAGAGAGAGAGAGACAGCGTGAACAGGGGAGGGTCAGAGAGAGAGGGAGTCACAGACTGAAACAGGCTCCAGGCTCCGAGGTGGCAGTCAGCACAGAGCCCGACGCGGGGCTCGAACCCACGAACCGCGAGATCATGACCTAAGCGAAAGTCGGACGCTTAACCGACTAAGCCACCCAGGCGCCCCTATGTTTACTCATTTTTGAGAGAGACACAGAGCATGAGTGGAGGAGGTACAGAGAGGAAGGGAGACACAGAACTCGAATCAGGCTCCAGACTCAAAGCTGTCTGCACAGAGCCCAATGCGAGGTGGGAACTCACAAACTGTGAGATCATGACCTGAGCTGAAGTCAGATGCTCAATCTACTGAGCCACTTGAGTGGCCCCATCCATGTTTCTTTTAAATATCACATTTCTTACTGATCGTTCTCTATGTTCTGTGTCCTAACATCTCCCCTACAATAAAATTGCCTCAAGTTATTTGTACGACTAGTTTTATTAGCTAGGAACTCAATGTCTCTCTCATTCCCTCTCCCTCTTTCTCTGTCCCTGCATTCCTCCCCCCTCCTCCTTTTCTCTTTCCTTCTTTCTCTCTCCCCATGTCTCCCAGCTTCCCATTAGAACTATGTTTCACAAAGGAAATGATGACATATAAAGAGCTATAGATGGTGCATAAAGATAAAAATACATGTTACAATTAGAGGGCTTTTGAAAAAGAAGTAAGAAATAAAATTGCTGGCCATTCATAATTTTATTATCAAAATTAGGTAATTAATATTACCTAAATTAATTAATTTGATTTAAACTAATTATAGTAATAGTTGCATTTATGTTACTTCAGTTTAAGTCTGATAAGCAACTTCATTTATAATTTTTTGTTTTGTTTTATTTTTTTGTTTACAATCTGTAGACCTGTGAACACTGTAGCAGATAATCCCCTGTAGGGGAAGCCAAAAATTTTTTCTTATACTTTATATCCAAAGACCCTTACCGAATTATGACATCAGGTCTGGTTTTATTAATTTCATATTTTTCAATGTTTTCTATATGTTGGAAAACAATGTCATAATAATTTGATAGGGAATTTAGCAAACATAAAATTAAGTGATGATCCATGCCACAGACAACTTCCTGTGACTCCTTGAGAATTTTCTGCACTTTCTACTTAGGTAACAATGTATGTTCTAGCTTGAAACATTAAGAATTGGTTGAGTTTCTGGTGTGCCTGCGTGGTTCAGTAGGTTAGGCTTCTGACATTGGCTCAGGTCACGATCTCATGGTTTGTGATTTAGAGCCCTACGTCGGGCTGTGTGGTGACAGCTCAGAGCCTGGAGCCTGCTTCGGATTCTGTGTCTCCCTCTCTCTCTGTTCCTCCCGTGTTCATGTTCTGTCTGTCTGTCTCTCTCTCTCTCAAAAATAAATAAATGTTAAAAAAAAACCAAAATAATTGGTTGAGTTTCCAAGAAGCACTGAATTAGGTGTAATACTTAATTAAGACAATGAAGAAACTCAATGTCCTAATATTTCAGGAGAAAGAAAAAAGAAACCAAAGCACACTCATGAAAATATGTGGGTTTATTCTAATATTTTTTGGTATCACTTAGAAAATTAAGTTGAATATACTTTTTTGTATATGGGTCAGCATAATATTGTGTTGGGAGCCATTCTGAACTCACTAGTTGAGAAAACTCCTTGTGAGGTTAAGGCAGATTTGCAAGGACTCCTGCCATCAGATCATGATCAATATCTATCTCCACTCAATTGTTTCTGCTTGAGCACTGACCCCAAAGCACCTGTTGATTGGTATCAAGAGTGACTTGTCCCCTTATTCTGGCCCTGGTATGATGATTGCACCTTGTGAAGGAACTTATTGTGGGAACTTCTTCTTTTATGATTATGGTAGCAGACATCGTGTCTCAGGCAGGTCCTGTTTTCCTCAATGCTTCCCTTGAGTTATAAACAGGCTAATGACCCTTACTCATAAAAGATTGACCTTTACCTGTACAATTCTATTTCTACTGTTGCAGTAGTCCAAGAGGTTCATACAGCTCAACATATAAATCAACTAACCAAAAATGTTTCTCATGCCCTAGCTATTCAAGAAATCATAGACAAAAAACTAGACACAAAGGTAAATGCATTCAAAGAGGCTATTCTGTGTATTGGAAATGAGTTAAACTTTTTAAAGGTATGGTTGGCTCTCCGGTGCCATAAGGAATATAACTGGGTAATTAAGTCCAGCCTGGAGACAAAGAGCCTAATTTAGAGAGAAAGAACGGATATGGGCAGAACATAAGTTACTACATATACCTTTGCTAACTGGTGATATATAGCAGTCGCTTCCATAAGGCCTACATTCCCCAATAAACTTCCCTTACACTGGCTGCTGTGATGAGGATGGATAAGAGTAGTTAAAACATAAACCCGAATATAAAGACTGACACATTTAGGGCCCCCATGGTGTTTACGCTTTCAGCATCAAATCAAAAGTTATTAACCAGCTCAAATACATTCTTCCTCTTGTGAGCCAGACAGAATGACTCCTAGCCAATCTTATCCTATAACTTAATCTTAGTGTTATTGACTTAAACAAATGTGTATGTTATCCTGTTTTTTCACTAAAAACACCGTATTATTTTCTTAGTTTTAAGATTTACTCAACCTCATTATAATTGGGGTAGTTCTGCAAGAATACTTCTGTAAAAACTGTTTCTGTACACTTTCCAAAGCATCTTATCACAGAGAATTATCCATTGTAAAAATTCCATTTTTTGATGTCATGTTATCATTTAACCTATAAAGAAAGACACCAAAATTGACATGGCAGAGATGGCTGTCTGGTGATCAGAAACAATCTCAGGGCTCTCTCACTCTTTCTTGCCAACACTGTCTATCCTTCAGGGACCTCTGGACCAGCTGGAGCTGGACTCTGGCAATATTGATTTGGTCTAAGTACTTAACCTTATTTAAACTTCTCAAGACTGCAATAGGTGAAGTACTCTGCTAGACATTTGAAACAGGTTTTATGTTTTCAAGTTCCCTAACACTGTATACATTCCCAATGAACAGCTTTTCAATCATCCCAAAATTGTTTCCAGACCTTAATCCTTGCAGTCAAACATATATTTCTAGAAATATAATTAACTTATTATTAATATTTTATCTCACTGGATCTATATTACTTGGATTTTTAAATATGTTTATTTGTTGCTATTATTCATTAACCTCTTCATTAGACACATCTAACTGAAGATATTTGATCATTTTTTGCATCACAGTTATATTAACAGAACAACTGCCTTTTTAAAAAAATTAACTTTAATATTTATTTTTGAAGAGAGAGACAGAGGACAAGCAGGGGAGGAGCAAAGAGAGAGGGAGACACAGAATCTGAAGCAGGCTCCAGGTTCTGAGCTGTCAGCACAGAGACTGACACAAGGCTCAAACTCACAAGTTGTGACATCATGACCTGAGCTGAAGTTGGACACCCAAACTACTGAGACACCCAAGTGCTCCAGAAAAAGTGCCTTTAGTTGTCAATTATATCAACATATTTAGCACTTATCAAGTTTTAGCTTCTGTGTATACAATTTAAAGTGAGAAAACAGCTAATATGTTGAGAAAGTATTATACACAATGAATGGTTTTTGGATGCATAAATGGAGGAAAGAAAGAATAAATAAAGGCAGTAAAAATTATTCATTTTTATCAAAACTAACAGTGAAATTACTGAAATACAGTAACAAATATTCATTTATTTATTTGTACCACAAATGTCTCTGAAGTGGCTATAAAGTATTATTTTATAAAGAATGAAACATATCTTTGATACATTACACTAGTTGTAAAAATGTAAATATTTGTTACAAATAAATATTCATATTTGTTTATATGTATTCAATTTATATAGCATTATTGAAAAGATAAAATATAGTGATGTAGAAGAGAACACATTTTCAGAGTTTACAGTTTATGTAGGGTAGTATTGGCTGCAAATGACTTTTCTTACACTAAAAGTCACAGGAATGCACATGCAAAGTTAAAGTAAATTTTACATATATTAAATAAAATAAATTCTGAAGAAACACTGATTAGAATGGTTAACTTTACATAATTTAAAATTAAATAAGCTAACAATATTAAGCTTTGTTAATGATGTGCCACAATTGGATTATTCATTTGCCATAAGTACAAGATTATACTTGTCCAAATCAGAAAACTCTTTGGCATATCTATTACACATGCATAACTTATAACCCCTAAATTCCTAACCTATCAATGTATTCAACAAAAATGCCTATGTAGGTCACTAAACTGAGTGTGATATTTTGAGTAGTATTCTTTATAATGGATTATTTTGTGTGTAATACATTCAAGGTCAAAAATACCCTCAAGATAATTTTTAAAGTTTACTAATAACTTGAACATTATGAAACATTTTCAATACCATGTTCACACTTAAAAGCATATAGTTTAAAATTAAAAAAAGTAATTATGATTGTTGGAATCCAAGAGCTTCAGCATGAAAGAAACTAAAATGTGGTAAAAACAGTCTTTCTAAATTAAAATTGGAAATAAGACTATCAAATTAAGATGCATTTTCTTGAAAATAATATTAATTTAAATAGTCTATCTGACCTCTAACTACTGAAATATGGAAACAATACATAAAATAGTATTAGTTCTCAGACTATGTTCTCTAAATACGATTTTCCTCTAAAGGTATGAGGGTTAATGTAATGTCTGAAGTAGCAGTAGCAGTAAGACAAGCAACATCCTGTTACACAAGGCAGAAATGAAAGATTGTTGTTCAATGATTTGACAATCTGAACATGAAAAATAATATCTGAATGGAAAAAGACATAAAATATGATGAAAATCTTGAATTAAAATTATGCTAATATATAAACTACACAGAGGATAATAATGAATCAAACCATTATTCTGTAATAATTTCCCTAATTCTTTTGAATTTTAAAGAGAGGTCAGAGTCCTTACCGTTTTAATAAGTTTTTTTGCTCCAGAACTTGTTACTGACTTAGAAAATTCAGGTTTATGACATGAACTTAAATTAATATAGACATTCATAGAGGATGGTGTAATGAAGTTATCTGTTTTTATTTAAAATAGAGGGAGTAGGGGCGCCTGGGTGGCTTAGTTGGTTAAGCGTCCGACTTTCGCTTAGGTCATGATCTAGCGGTTCGTAGGTTCGAGCCCCGCGGCGGGCTCTGTGCTGACTGCCAGCTCAGAGCCTGGAGCCTGTTTCAGTCTGTGACTCCCTCTCTCTCTGACCCTCCCTTGCTCACGCTGTCTCTCTCTTTCTCCTAGAAATAAATAAAAAACAAACAAAAAAAAAACAAACAAAAAAAAACCCCCCAAAATAGAGGGAGTAGTATTATGAGCAAATTTTAATACCTAGACTTATGTTCCTTCAAACACAGACTTCTAGTTAGAGCTATAAATCCATTAACTACCATCTCTAGGACCGGGTCTCTCTTACCTGTTACAGAAACTAGTGTATTGCTATTCCAACTCTTCGTGCTTCTAGTTTTTCTTCATCGGAAACATTTCCTTTACCAATTACACAGAACTCTGAATGTGGAAATTAAACTTACTCTTTATCTTATAAAAAGAAACATTTTTTTCATTGCCAAAAATGATATTTTTTTCATAGTGACTAAAATTAAAATCTCTGCGGCATTTCCTGAATCGTTTTTATCCTCTTCCTTCATGAACATGTGTTTTAGTAAGCTTAAGAAACTACCATTCTTAGAAGTGCACCATACATATATTATGTGCCAAGTAAATACTTGTTGAATGAATAAATGAGTGGTCATTTATAACAATTTACTTCCCCAAATCATCATTATAAGAAAGTGTGATATATTTTAATGATTGATTGATTGATTGAATTTATTTATAGATAGAGACAGCATGAGCTGGGGAAGGTCAGAGAGAGAGGGAGACATAGAATCCGAAACACACTCCAGGCTCTGAACTATCTATCAGCACAGAGCCTGACACGGGGCTCAAACCCATGGACAGTGAGATCATGACCTGAGCTGAAGTAGGACGCTTAACTGACTGAGCCACCCAGGTGCCCCAAGTGTGATATATTGTAATGTGCCTTTTATTGCACTGTATTTTCAAAGAGACTAAACTATTGCCTACTTTGTAAATAGACCCTAAAAAACTGCCTATTGAAAAAAAAGTGAAGGACAGCATTTTCTAAAGAATCCCTTATCCCTAGATATCGTAAGATAGAAACATTATCTACTTGAGACTTGAATAATCTATGTTAGAGTAAACTAAAGGAGACTTCTAATAGTTGTTGTTATTAAAACATATATTGTGAATTTATTCCTTTTATTGTCTTAATATATTATCAAACCAGTATTAATAAATTTTTTATCTAAAGAGTAATAAATTCTACAGATATCATGAAATTACTTTTGTCAAAGTTGATCATTTTTTGATGCTTAGGTCAACTAATGAAGGAAGTACTACAATTTAATATTATTCTATATATATTATATGACCATGCATTTTTTTTAAGTTTATTTATTTTAAGAGAGAGAGCATGTGTATGTGAGTGTGCGAGGGGCAGAGAGATAGGGAGACAGAGAATCCTAAACAGACACCATGGGGACAACATAGCCATCACCAAGCCTAGAAGTGGGTTTCAACTCAGGAACCATGAGAGCATGACCTGAACCAAAATCAAGAGGATGTTTAACTGACTGAACCACCCAGGCATTGCTGAGCATGTGTTTTTTTAACAAAGGTTTTCCTTACTGCCTAACAATTACATTTTATGATATTAAATATGTTTTTTATCATATGAATAATCATCATTTAAATAATTCAATAGAACATTCATTAAAGTATTTGTGATGTTGAGGAAGAGAAATTTTCATTTTCTGTCTCTATTTTTCTAAGTGTGGGGAACTGCTTTCCTGGGTGGCACTGTTGGCCTCTTTCAGCATTCCACAGCTATTTTTTCCATCAGAGAGAACTGGCTTATCTGAGAGTGGAGTTATGAGGAAAAGCTGATTATGTTTAGTCCAGTACCTACCTCATTTACTCCCTCATATTTGCCCACCTGCACAGAGGATCTAGTCTCATTCTTTCTAGGCCATGGATTAGATTTGGTAGGGTAGGTTCCCATCATAAAGACCTTTTGGGTTCTAGTAATTTATGTGCCTAATGAGAATGCTTATTCAGGGGTGTAATACAAATAAATTATTTTATATTTACATCTGTAGCCATGTATGCAAAGCTAGAGTTTGCCTGCATATTACTGAATATATATTCACTGAATATATATATATTTCAACTGTTTGAAATCTGTGACCCTCCATTAATGGAGGGTCAACAAAGATAAGGGAAATATTTTTCTCATTTGTGTCAATACTAGATTCTATTGTATTTGCCTGTGAATCCAGACAACGAGTGACACTAGGAGGTTAAATACACACGCAGTATAACTAGGTACATGCCTTTAAGCCTAGAGTTAGGCTCTAGGCATGTAGAATTTATAGGGGATTGTACTGTAGCATGAAGACACTTTAATATAATTGTGCGTTTGGATTTCAACAATGCAGCCCTAGTAGGTGACTTTTATAGTAAGGAGTTCCAAAGTTTGATTTGAATCAGCGTGTCCCTTCATTCTCATTTCATTGCAGAACTGGTCACCGGGTGACCAAATTGTGGGACTTAGAAATAACATAGAAATGAATTTTCAAATATGCCTGCAGATAAAATATTTAAAATAAGGCATAAATTCCTTAAAAAGTGAGAAATACCTCAAAAAAGTTACAATTGAGACTCTATGCCTAGGTGAATTTTCATCTGGATATCATCAACAAAGTGTCAGAAATACACTCGTCATAGGCACTCTCTCACATTTAAATTTACATTCCAAGACTTTGGTCTCTAAGAAAATGGCATAGACTAACTGCCATCCTGGTAAAACTGAAGCCAAATGATTTTCCTCATTGATCTGTTTAACTAAGATACCATTAGACTGCCAGTTTCTTTGGCAATGCTAGGTCATTCTTAGACAATGATTTTGCCAGGAATAATTTTGCCATAGAAACTAAGGACGGTAAATGACTTGAGTATGAACATGTCCTTTCTTGCACACTTGCTCGGTTTTCTGATAGGCCCAGGAAATAGTTATGGTTGAATATAACACTAAGATCTCAAAGAGACTTTGATTCTTTTCTGATATGCTATACAGATTACATTCATTGAAGGAACCCTAATTTCACCTAGGTATCCAGGATAAGATAGAGTATAGGAAAAAAATTAATGTTTTGAGCTTCATTGATTTTATAATCAGATTCTTTTTGTTTTAACTTACATTGAAATAATTATTTAATTTTAGACTTTATTTCATAAAGAACTTTATTTTTTTAATTTTTAAAAAAAATTTTTTTTAAGGTTTTTATTTATTTCTAGGAGAGAGAGAGAGAGAGACAGCATGAGCAGGGAAGGGTCAGAGAGAGAGGGAGTCACAGACTGAAACAGGCTCCAGGCTCTGAGCTGGCAGTCAGCACAGAGCCCGATGCAGGGCCCGAACCCACGAACCGCGAGATCATGACCTAAGCGAAAGTCGGACGCTTAACCGACTAAGCCACCCAGGCGCCCCTATTTCATAAAGAACTTTAAACTCCACTTAGCTCAAGGGCACAAAGGTACCTAAACTATCTTTACCACTTTAGCATTTGATCAAACTTACATTCTTCCTCACAGTGCTAATGGTGGAAATTCAAATTGAGAACATCTCATCATGGTCATCATTTTAGCTTTGAAGGGTTTGTACTTTATCATTTAATGTCATTGTAAAACTTTGGATAAAATATATGGATAAAAGTTTGGACTCTTGGTCTGAGTTATCCCTGGACTGATTTGAATTAATGTATTCAGTGACATTTTTTAAAATATATTTTTCTGTGGAAATTTTTTTCCTTCAACTATCTAAGGATGATATATAAATATTGGGCACATGAAACTGAAAGCAGAATGGCTCAGTTGCAATCTCTCTCTTAAGACATGCTCACAGGAGGCTAATATTTACTAAATTCTCTCCCTCTTTCTCCCCACCTCCCTCCTTCTGTGAGAGTGTGTTCTCTGTATACTTAAGGTGAATTGCATTATTGTATAAATATACATTATCTTCCTGTTAGGCTTTTTCCTTTTTTAACTTTCTCTACCTGTTCTTTCTATACTGGACCTCTCCATGGTGTAAGACCATACTACTAGTCCCTAAGCTCTGCTAGGTGAATGGCTTTAGACCTGGAATATTCAAACAAAGGCTATTTTCTTCCTAGGGAACACTTGATAATGTCTGGAAAATTTTTTATTTCTTATAACTTGGGGTTTGCTACTGATATCTAATGGTAAAGAACAAAGGTGCTGCCAAACAATTATATACAAGATACCCCCTCAAAAACAAAGAATTATCTGGTCTCAAATGTTAGTAATGCTGAGTTCAAGAAACTGTTTTAGACAACAAAATGTGTGAAGGTACATGAACCATTTCTGAAGAGAAGTCCTTCAAAGCCAAAGTATGATTCTACCATCACTCTTTTTTTCTCCATCATTGAATGAGTGAAGGTGTTACTAGACCCCAAAATAAAGAAGACCTGGAACACAGTCATAGTCAAGCTACTTGGAAATGTAATGTGGTCAAGATATAAACCTTTTTGTTGCTGTAAGCTACTAAAATTTAGGGGTGTTACCTTATTATAAGCTTACCTTATAATCATACCTTATTTTATAAGCTGGTTGGTTAACTACCTATTGTTTTTCAGTAATAAGATGAACATTTTGATGTCCATTGTGGTGAATTTTGTAACAGTCTCTCAATTGGTTCTGAATTCAGTGGAGAAAGAAGCATTTTATGTATTTCCTTGAATACAATTTTAAAAATATATGGTATGATAAGGTTACTGATTCAGGAATATGAGACATATCTATTAAAAGGGTCTTTAATCTCCTAATGATGCCCTAGAACTTTAAATATGCAAAAATCACCTTCTATTTAAAGGCTAAAACATGTCAATGGCCAGCTTAACTGAGTAAATTACTTTAAATTTAATGTAGTTTTAATATGGTTTTACTCAAATCCCAAGTAATTTGTAACTTATTAAATAGTTTATGGATGTTGGTTCTCAATAGACTTGGAAAAATGAAGATTTGAAAATCATTTTCTATGGTATCTAGTAGACAGTCCTCTCATAGCTTCTTTTCATAAAGCCAACACTTACTGGAGTGACTGGGAAGTTCAGGTCAGTGGTAAAATGGCTAACACAAAATTTACCTAAATTCCTGCCATATAGTCAATGATTCTTTCAATTAAGGGCAAAAAAGCTTCAACACTTGTAGCCAAATGTAGGAAGACAGTTTCAGGGTCTGTTAGCTCAAAAAAATATACTCTTCTACTCTTCTGGGCCTTTTAAAAAATGTATACTTATTTTTGAGAGACAGAGAGAGAGCACGGGCGGGGAAGGGGGAGAAAGAGAGAGGGAGACACAGAATCCAAAGTAGGGTCCAGGCTCTGAGCTGTCAGCACAGAGCCCAATGCGGGACTCCAACTCACAAACCATAGGATCATGACCTGAGCCGAAGTCTGATGCTTAAATGACTGACCCACCTAGGCGCCCTATCTTCTGTGCCTTTCTTAATATTTAACAAAATGCATGGTAAACAAACACAAATGCACGTGTTAGTTTGTGTTATACTCTGCTTGGTCTCCTTTATGCATTGCTCTTTAAAAGACTTCAAGTTCCTTTTTGAAGGGAGTTTTGCCTTATGAATATCTAATTCAAAGTACTTGGCACATAGTCTTAATGTTTGATGATGGAATCCGTGAACACATAAATAGATTATTTTAATTTATGCTTATTCTCACAAATGAAGTAAACACTCAGATAAACATGAAAATTGGAAATTTAGAGCCAATCTAATGTTTCTATTTTTATAATATTATTGCATATTTATTTTTTTACTAAATCCACACTTTACAAAAAAATTAGAAATGAAATATTTTATTGTAACATATTTTAGGCCAGGAGTGGACCTCCATTTTCATGGGATTATGGGTGGCTCATGGATATTGAGGTTTTTTTTTTCTTTTATAGTTTATTGTCAAATTGGTTTCCAAATAACACCCAGTGCTCATCCCAATAAGTGCCCTCCTCCATGCCCATCACCCTCCTTCCCCTCTCTCCCACCCCCATCAGCCCTCAGTTTGTTCTCAGCATTCAAGAGTCCCTCATGGTTTGCCTCCCTCACTCTCCCCAACTATTATTTTCCCTTTCTCCTCCCCCATGGTCCTCTGTTAAGTTTCTCCTGTTCCACTTATAAGTGCAAACATATGGTATCTGCCCTTCTCTGCCTGACTTATTTCACTAAGCGTAACACCCTCAAGTTCTATCCACGTTACTACAAATGGCCAGATTTCATTCTTTCGCATTGCCATGTATTATTCCATCATATAGATAAAGCACACCTTGATCCATTTGTCAGTTGATGGACATTTAGGCTCTTTCCATGATCTGGCTGTTGTTGAGAGTGCTGCTATGAACATTGGGGTACATGTGCCCCTTTGCATCAGCACTCCTGTATCCCTCTGGTAAATTCCCAAAAGTGCTATTGCTGTCATAGGGAAGTTCTATTGTTAATTTTTCTGAGGAAACTCCACACTGTTTTCCAGAGGGGCTGCACCAGCTATTGAGTTTCTTAAAATGGACTTTAAACATATGTATAAACCAAGGAATGCAGGAGTATAGATATGGCAATCAGAAGCTGGGAGATTCTTTCAAATAGAGAACCCCAAACTGTAACCTCTCTTGTCTTCATGACAAGATTACACCAGGCTGATGTTTAAATTTTCAGTCTGGGCTTTTTGCTATACTATGATTATGAAATGTTTCTTTGAAACTGTGTTAGATCTCTTGGTTTCAGTTGAAGGATGATATCTACTCTATATTTTTTGTGTTCTAATATAAGAGAATTTGAATTTACTCTAATAAAAACATGAAGGAGATAATTTTCCTTAGAGGTTTATACCTTATAAAAATTTAGAAAAGTTGAGAGTTTGGGACCTCAAACTTCTTTATATTCAATATAACATTATTTTATCTCAAAGCTTTGCATATTTCAGAGGGAATTTAATTTTGCAAAACTTTTTTGTTATCTAAATGAAAGTCTGTACTCTGGATACCCACACGATCCCTCTACTAATGTTATCTTTTTTGTCTCTTAGATTGCTACCTTGCAGAGCAAAGAGAATGTTTTTCTCTGAATTCACCAAATAAAAACTCCTCCTTTCTGATGCTCATTAATATCATATTATAATAATATATTTTTCTCCTGCCATCCAATTTACCTACATGAACCTGTCCACATTTGTTTAGTTGCAAGTATGAAGACTTTAGTAAAAAAAAATAGGTAACTGAGTTGCCTGGATAGCTGAGTCCATAGAGTGTCTTGATCTCAGGGTCATAAGCTCAAGCCCCACATTAGATGTGGAGGCTACTTAAAATAAAAATTAAAAAAATAGTAAAAATTAGGTGAGTAGCATTTTATAGGTCATTTGACTTTAAAGTATGTAAAATATGAATCTATGAACACTGTTTTTGGTAAGAATGTATATTTTTCTTGGCTATGGTTGTCCCCTTACATTTTATCGTTATGCAAAAAATTAGATTCTCTGATTTTGTTTTGACATTTTTAAAAATGATCTTGTAGACTGGAAAGTTCCATTTAGAGTCACTTTACTCTGCAAAATAACTTGAAGGTGTTGAAAAGTTAAAGATTTACTTCCAATTCTGGAATAAAATCATATAAAGACGATTTTAATTCCAGAAAATATGTTTTGCAGAGAAAACTCTATCAATAAGAACGTATAAAAACACACGCAACTACACAATTTATTCCTTTAAAAATTTTTAATATTTTTTATTTTGGAGACAGAGAGAGAGAGAGAGAGCGTGCACAAGCAGGGGAGAGGCAGAGAGACAGAGGGAGACACAGAATCTGAAGCAGGTTCCAGGCTCGAAGCTGTCAGCACAGAGCCCAATGCGTGGCTTGAATCCATGAACTAACTGTGAGATCATTACCTGACCTAAAGTTGGACGCCCAACTGACTGAGCCACCCAGGTGCTCCACCAACTTATTCCTTTAAATGAAGCATTATAATTGTTTCTGTAATTCTTTTACATAGCATATGTAATATTATATTTTACATAATACATTATAATATACATTTATATATCATATAAAGCTTATATATGTATATTGTGTGTGTGTATTGTCTAAAATTTTATGAACATGTGAGTTAATTAAATGGTTATAACTCACAAAATAAATGAAGAATTGGGATACATAATAATCTTATTTTTTAAGGTTTATTTACTTTGAGAGAGAGAGTACATACGCAAAAGGGGGAGGGAAAGAGAGAGAGGGAGAGTGAGAATCCCAAGCAGGCTCCACACTTAGTGAGGAACTGGACACAGGGCTCGATCTCATGATTGTGAGATGATGACTGGGGGGTTCACGACCTGAGCCAATATCAAGAATTGAACACTTAACTGACTGAACCACCCAGATGCTCTGGGAATCCCATTTTTATTTACAAAGTCATTAGTTTTTTAAAAGACAAATTAGCTAGAACATTAAGATTGATATAATCTCAGAATAGAAACTGGATGTGATGCAATTAAAGTCTGTCTATCCTATTAGGAGAAAGGCTCTCTCACAGGGTCATCTGGCCATATCCAGCTAGTCAGATGACCTGTGGGAATAGTTTAGCACAAAAATTCATTTGCCCAGTTCAAGTGAGGAAAATAGCCCCAGGACATACAGAAAATTCACGTTTTTGCTACTGCTTTTGTTGTTAACATTGTCGTTGTTTCTTGAATTCATTTTCCTTTGCAATTGACTTGTCAGCTCAGCTCAGGTCTAGGTCAGTTTGGTTTCCCTAATTTAGTGTCATAATGTATCAATTGTATGGCAGTAACAGAATTTATACAATACATTCTGTTTAGTGAGGTATAGGATTTAGTTTAAATGCATCTTCTTAAACAAATTCACTCTTTTTGCTACTGATCATGGATACAACAAGATTAGCTTTATAATATTTCTCCTAAAAGCCTTTGGCCAAATGATCAATGAATTTTTGGCATCCTCTGAGCTCCCAAATATACCCGCTCCTTCTCTTGTACTTCAGTGAATAAGAACTCTGAAGCAGGATGAAGTATCCATATGTAACATACACGAGACATCTTCTGCCCTGTTTGTTCCCTTGATACATAGTGCCCACTATATATTTGTTATTGAAGATAAAATAAAACAGGATGGCTAAAAACCAAAGTGAGCTATAAATGAATTTATTTGGTATAAATATAGGTTGATTTTTGTTAATATTTTTGCTTTCTTTTGATATTCTGTAAATGCATGACTCAAGTAAAATCTGATTTTAAGTTAACTAACAAAGTGATTGTATATTTTACCATAATCATTTTCTGTATTTCTTTACACAAGGCTAGTCAAAGGAGATGACAGATCAGAGAGGACCTGCTGGTTATGTGAATACATTTGCCAGGTGAGACATCTGTCATGCATGGCTCTCCCAAGTCCCTGGGCACTGCTGCTCTGAGCCAAGCAGGAAGCAGGGCGAATCTGGGCATGCCTAGAAGACCCTGTCTGAGATTCACTCTCCCTGGGTGTACCTCATAGTTACCTCCTCAGCAATATTTTTACTTCCAAGAGTGCTCCCAGTTCTATGCACACTGGGAACTTTCAAGCTCCGTCCAGTTCTCAATAACTCCCCCCCCTCCCCCGGCTGTGTTCCACCCTGTTTATCTTCACCTATGACAAGAATACCAATTAGAAAACCATACGTTTTAGAAAAAGGAAAAAAAAAAAAAAAGCCAAGAATTAAAGAACATTCAGCCAGTTTCATCTTTAGAGAAGAATCATAACACACCCCGGGAGAAATTTACTGCAGAAGGTCTACCTGCTTCATGAACATGGGGAGGAATGGGAAGAGATCATTTCAGTATAAAACACTATTTTATATTTCAGTCTTTCTAACACATTTAATAAATGCAAGTCAAAGATTATAATGCCATGCACCAGCCAAAGGAAATTATCACCCACAAGACAAACAAAGAAGATGCCACTAACTCCTAACCATAAGGAAGTCAGTGTCAAAAGTTGAGAAAGAGCTAAAGTAAAACCAATGAATCACCAAAGTAGTAATTAGTAAAACTTCATTGTGACCACAATAAGAAGAATATTTATAAACCAGGAACTGTCAAACTAAAACATGAAATGAGGCTGAGGTATATTGTTAAAAAGCTTAAATAGAGAAAAAGTAGTAATTATTTATTCTTCATGGTGATTGGTTATAATAGTGACATTTTCTTAAATGATAGGGAATTGGTCAGTGGTTACCTCATATCAGCCTTGGAAACAGTCTAAACTTTGCCTATGATTTCCAGAGGCATAAGCAAGATATGATCCAGGTCAAGTTATTCCTGCAAAGTAAGCTAAATTAGGCTTGTTCGTATGACTGAAATGGTTTTGTCTGCTCAGGGATTTTCAAGGTTGGTCTCTGTTTTTGTTTTGTTTTGTTTTGTTTTGTTTAAGCAAAGGGAAGGGTCTAAAGTTTTTGCTAGGAGGACTCCAAAAGGATTTTCAAATACAGCTGAGTTTTAAAGGAGAATGAGTTGGCGCACTTGGTGGATTGGCCGATTAAGCATCTAACTTTGGCTCAGGTTATGATCTCACAGTTCATGAGTTTGAGCCCCACACTGGGCTCTCTGCTTGGAATCCTCTGTCTCCCTCTCTCTCTGCCCCCTTTCAAAAATAAATAAATGCTTAATAAAAGAGAGAGAATGAGTTAATCAGATCGTTGAAAGGGATGGGGTTTATTCTAAACAGAAACACCCAAAGCAGTACTAAGTGAACATACTGATCTATTTAAGGGCTCACATGCAGAACAGAACAGATAGTATACAGAACATGGAGAGTGAGAGCAAAGGCTGAGAAAATAATGGCCAGATCTTAAGTGTTCTTGTTTACTCTAGAGATTTTATTTTGTCTTTAAGACAGTAAGACACTCATGTACAACCTCATGGTGGGTCTTTTATTTATTGCTTTAATTATTATACTTTCTTTCAACCACTCATATACAAAGCTAAAGCTTTGAGATCTTTAAGTAAAACAACAACAACAACAACAAATTCATAACTATTTCTTAAGTGTTAACACATGGTCATTTAATTACACATTGGTAATCCTCAATAGTTTGAGAACATTTGAATCCTGCTATTTTTATTATGCATTTAGGCATGGTATATTTTTTTTTATTTTATTGAAGCTCTGTTGTTTCCAAACTAAATTTTACTTATTGAGCCAATTTTATGAATTGAGATCATGTTGAATTCTATTTTCCCCCTACCTTCTGCTTATCTAACCCCAATTATATTGCTTACAATTGAATCAATAACCCCTTTAAAGACAGACAAATGTAAAACATCCTAGTTTCCTATTTGGAAATTGAGGACATTTTAGCATAGAAAGATATATTAGAAAAGATTGTAATTGCATCATTAAAGATAGTTTAGTAAAAAGAAACAGAAAAAAAAAACAGATAAAGAATGCTAACTTTTCCAACCATATGTTGATCAATTTTAGTTATGGAATAATAATTAAATTCAGCATTTGCTTACTCAAATTCATACTCACTCCATAAATTTGTTGGCTTTTTGAGGGGTAGGTAAATTAACATTATACTCTCTCCCATTTAAATAGCAAAGAGAAAGAATTATCTTCCTATTTAGCATAGCAGAACATAATGAATCTAGAGAATCATTAAGATAGTAGATTCCATTAAAAAAAACCAGGAAAAATTCACTGTCTTACATTATATTGTAATTCTTTGTGGTGTGTAGATTTGGTTTATTGGATATGCTGAGATGTTTCCTTTCTTCCAGTGTATGAATCAACACATTCATGAGCACCCACGTGTGCATGTGTGTGTATACATGTATGTAGTCAACATAAACAAATTAGTGAAGATACTGCTAATGTCCCATGTATTTATTCTTTTGTTACTAATGCCCCACATATATTATCTGGGTATAGGATGGTAAGAATAATAACATAAGTGACTTGGGATTTTCCTGAACACAGAACTTCACAATTTGCCAGAATCTGCTCTTTACCTAAACCACACAAACCTCAGAATCAAAAAGAACAAATAAAGTTAAAAAGAGATAAACAAAAAAACCCAGACTTTTAAATACAGAGAACAAACTGGTGGTTACCAGAAGAGAGGTCAATAGGGAGATGGGTGAAATAGATAAGTGGGGATTAAGTGAGTACATTTATCCTGAGGAGCACTGAGTATTGTACAGAATAGTTTATCATTATATTGCACACCTGAACCTAATATAACAATGTATGTTAATCATACTTCAGTTTAAAAAAAGGCAAGAAAGGAAACGTTGCAGTTACTAATTCCAGAACCAGGCAACTTAGTTATGACTGTGCCCACAAAATACATCCTGTTCCTCCCTTCTCTCTCCATAAAATTTGGTTCTGAATCAAGATGGTTGTGAGACAGTTTTGGAAATGCAGTTTCTTAAATTAGTAGCCTCTGTATAACTTTATAAAGATGTTCAAGGCTACTCTGTTAATGAAATTAGACGTGTCACACAGCGTTCCTACATTCCTTTTCCAAATAACCCACTAATCTCTGTCACCCCATGGGCCAATTAAGATTAAATTCTGCTTCTGGTACTTGTGACTGGACTCTTAGAAAGTAACGATGAGGAGGAAAACTTAAATGATGAGACAAAATTAGCCAAAGAGCAGGGACCATCCAGATCCTCATTTTCAATTCCACATGGTTAGTCCCCAAATGTCTCCACTTCTCTTTCACTATTGTGGTAATAAGATTCCTAGATTTACTTATTTATTTTATGTCTTCAGTGACACTGGCAATTGTATAAGTCATGTGTTAAACTTACTGCTTTAATAAGATGACTAAAATGAATAAGCTTCTATCTTATTTAAAGTATAAATGACATCTTCTTAGTATAGAAGAAAAGTATGTTAGAAAATGTTTATTATTGGGGTGTCTGGGTGGCTCAGTCGGTTGAGAGTCTACTTTGGCTCAGGTTCTGATATCACGGTTCGTGGGCTCGAGTCCCTCGTTGGGCTCTGTGCTGACAGCTCAGAGCCTGGAGCCTGCTTCAGATTGTGTCTCCCTCTCTCTCTCTGCCCCTCCCCAGCTCCTGCTTTGTTTCTCTCAGTCTCTCAGAAATAAATAAAAATGTTTAAAAAAAACCAACTTAAAGCTTAAAGAAAAGAAAATGTTTATTATTTAACTGAAAGGATGGAAAATAAGAAGTGTTTTGCTAATGCCTTGAACCTTGAACCATGGACCATTTTTCTCAAATTGCTTCTAATCACATCCAGTGCTTGTAATAGAAAGATGGCCAGATTTAGAAACATATCTATGTCTTTCTCTACACGTATAAAGAACATCTGGCCATGGCCCAACCAATTCATCACTTTGACTGACTTAATGGATAGTTGTGATTCACTCTAAGGCTACTTTTCTCAGAATTTAAGTAACAAAATAAACAAATATATATGTAAATGCCATATCAGGTTGTTATTTTTCAAAGTAGTCTATTAGCAAACAATTTTTGGTAGACACTATTCAGAGTCTAAAGACATGGAATGAGTGATTTTTTTACATGTTTAGCATTTCCACAGCTTCTCAGAAGTCATGGATACTTGGATACTTATATATTGAATCTGAGGCCATTCCTCAAAATCTACTTCTTTCTGAGGAAATAAATCTCAACATTTCACTATGTCTTTTAATTTTACTCCCCTAAAACCACATCTTCATTCACTATGACCATCAGTTTACCATTCCAGAGTCCAGCCTTTTTCTCCTCAACCTACACCTGGAGTTGTAAACCATTTGTTCCATATTTGAGCATCTAGGGTAAAAATTGAGTGGGAAAGAGT
Organism: Hyaena hyaena; assembly: GCF_003009895.1. Classification (NCBI taxonomy): domain Eukaryota; kingdom Metazoa; phylum Chordata; class Mammalia; order Carnivora; family Hyaenidae; genus Hyaena; species Hyaena hyaena. The sequence goes on along the minus strand of NW_024082241.1, from coordinate 160,036 downwards.
AGCAGCTGTTTTGCGTTGTTTTGTTTGAGCCCTAACAACAGACTGCTAATTATTTCTCTATTTCTTTCTGTTCCTCTGCAATGAGTCACATTAATAGATGTCCCTCTATTTGTTATCCTGGATATGTGACAAGCCCCAGGAAGTAGAATAAATTAGGGGAAAAACACCAAAAACAAAAACAAAAACAAAAACACATCTTCATTTCATTAATATTGGACTTACAATCTTCAGGAGAAAAACATGCATTATAAAAAATACACTATAGTATACTATATCCATTTCATCATTCAAAAAGGAAGTATGTAACAGAAAATTGGTTAGTTTCTGTCTGGATCCAGAGTGGTAACTTTTGTGATGATTAATTTCATGCGTCAACTTGGCTGAATCAGGGTTCCCAGACATTTGTTCAGATATCACCCTGGAGTGCTGGAAGTCCTAGCATCAGCCATCAGACAACAAAAGGAAATCAAAGGCATCAGAATTGGCAAAGAGGAAGTCAAACTTTCACTTTTTGTAGATGACATGATACTCTACATAGAAAATCCAACAGACTCCACCAGAAGCCTACTGGAACTGATCCAAGAATTCAGCAAAGTTGCAGGGTACAAAATCAACGTACAGAAATCGGTGGCATTTTTATACACCAACAATGAAGCAACAGAAAGAGAAATCAAGAAGCTGATCCCATTCACAATTGCACAAAAAAACATAAAATACCTAGGAATAAACCTAACCAAGGATATAAAAGATCTGTATGATGAAAACTACAGAAAACTTATGAAGGAAATTGAAGAAGACACAAATAAATGGAAAAACATCCCATGCTCATGGATAGGAAGGATAAATATAGTTAAGATGTCTTTACTACCCAAAGCTATCTACACATTCAATGCAATTCCAGTCAAAATTGCACCAGCATACTTCTCAAAGCTAGAGCAAACTATCTTAAAATTTGTATGGAACCACAAAAGACCCCGCATAGCCAAAGTAATACTGAAAAATAAAACTAAA